>NW_026700224.1:0-98351 GCF_030435755.1 Ochotona princeps | reverse complement strand
CTCCACATTCACAGGCAACTTCAGCGCCACAGCCGTTTTCAGATAGCCCTCAATGCAAAGGCTCTGGACGCAAATATTGGTGTGAGAGCTAATTCAATCAAGGAAACACTGCATGTTGGTGAAGGGCATATTGAAGAAGGATCAGCCGAGTGGTTCTTGTGGGAGAACAACTCCATTTGGCTCACTAACTTCACACACCATCAGGCTTCCAAGCAGCTCTCAAGGAAAGTCAGTTTTCACACTCTATGCTTAGTGCCCTTTGAGTGCATTATCTAGGAATGATCCTGGTAGAGCATCCCACACAAACGAATGCTCCACATGCGGGTTTCACATGCCACCAACTCCACATTCACAGGCAACTTCAGCGCCACAGCCGTTTTCAGATAGCCCTCAATGCAAAGGCTCTAGACGCAAATATTGGTGTGAGAGCTAATTCAATCAAGGAAACACTGCATGTTGGTGAAGGGCATATTGAAGAAGGATCAGCCGAGTGGTTCTTGTGGGAGAACAACTCCATTTGGCTCACTAACTTCACACACCATCAGGCTTCCAAGCAGCTCTCAAGGAAACTCAGTTTTCACACTCTATGCTTAGTGCTCTTTGTGTGCCCAAGACTGAAATGAAGTTTGGTCAGCATCCCACACAAACGAATGCTCCACATGCGGGTTTCACATGCCACCAACTCCACATTCACAGGCAACTTCAGCGCCACAGCCGTTTTCAGATAGCCCTCAATGCAAAGGCTCTAGACGCAAATATTGGTGTGAGAGCTAATTCAATCAAGGAAATACTGCATGTTGGTGAAGGGCATATTGAAGAAGGATCAGCCGAGTGGTTCTTGTGGGAGAACAACTCCATTTGGCTCACTAACTTCACACACCATCAGGCTTCCAAGCAGCTCTCAAGGAAACTCAGTTTTCACACTCTATGCTTAGTGCCCTTTGAGTGCATTATCTAGGAATGAACCTGGTAGAGCATCCCACACAAACGAATGCTCCACATGCGGGTTTCACATGCCACCAACTCCACATTCACAGGCAACTTCAGCGCCACAGCCGTTTTCAGATAGCCCTCAATGCAAAGGCTCTAGACACAAATATTGGTGTGAGAGCTAATTCAATCAAGGAAACAGTGCCTGTTGGTGAAGGGCATATTGAAGAAGGATCAGCCGAGTGGTTCTTGTGGGAGAACAACTCCATTTGGCTCACTAACTTCACACACCATCAGGCTTCCAAGCAGCTCTCAAGGAAACTCAGTTTTCACACTCTATGCTTAGTGCCCTTTGAGTGCATTATCTAGGAATGATCCTGGTAGAGCATCCCACACAAACGAATGCTCCACATGCGGGTTTCACATGCCACCAACTCCACATTCACAGGCAACTTCAGCGCCACAGCCGTTTTCAGATAGCCCTCAATGCAAAGGCTCTAGACGCAAATATTGGTGTGAGAGCTAATTCAATCAAGGAAACACTGCATGTTGGTGAAGGGCATATTGAAGAAGGATCAGCCGAGTGGTTCTTGTGGGAGAACAACTCCATTTGGCTCACTAACTTCACACACCATCAGGCTTCCAAGCAGCTCTCAAGGAAAGTCAGTTTTCACACTCTATGCTTAGTGCCCTTTGAGTGCATTATCTAGGAATGATCCTGGTAGAGCATCCCACACAAACGAATGCTCCACATGCGGGTTTCACATGCCACCAACTCCACATTCACAGGCAACTTCAGCGCCACAGCCGTTTTCAGATAGCCCTCAATGCAAAGGCTCTAGACGCAAATATTGGTGTGAGAGCTAATTCAATCAAGGAAACACTGCATGTTGGTGAAGGGCATATTGAAGAAGGATCAGCCGAGTGGTTCTTGTGGGAGAACAACTCCATTTGGCTCACTAACTTCACACACCATCAGGCTTCCAAGCAGCTCTCAAGGAAACTCAGTTTTCACACTCTATGCTTAGTGCTCTTTGTGTGCCCAAGACTGAAATGAAGTTTGGTCAGCATCCCACACAAACGAATGCTCCACATGCGGGTTTCACATGCCACCAACTCCACATTCACAGGCAACTTCAGCGCCACAGCCGTTTTCAGATAGCCCTCAATGCAAAGGCTCTAGACGCAAATATTGGTGTGAGAGCTAATTCAATCAAGGAAATACTGCATGTTGGTGAAGGGCATATTGAAGAAGGATCAGCCGAGTGGTTCTTGTGGGAGAACAACTCCATTTGGCTCACTAACTTCACACACCATCAGGCTTCCAAGCAGCTCTCAAGGAAACTCAGTTTTCACACTCTATGCTTAGTGCCCTTTGAGTGCATTATCTAGGAATGAACCTGGTAGAGCATCCCACACAAACGAATGCTCCACATGCGGGTTTCACATGCCACCAACTCCACATTCACAGGCAACTTCAGCGCCACAGCCGTTTTCAGATAGCCCTCAATGCAAAGGCTCTAGACACAAATATTGGTGTGAGAGCTAATTCAATCAAGGAAACAGTGCCTGTTGGTGAAGGGCATATTGAAGAAGGATCAGCCGAGTGGTTCTTGTGGGAGAACAACTCCATTTGGCTCACTAACTTCACACACCATCAGGCTTCCAAGCAGCTCTCAAGGAAACTCAGTTTTCACACTCTATGCTTAGTGCCCTTTGAGTGCATTATCTAGGAATGATCCTGGTAGAGCATCCCACACAAACGAATGCTCCACATGCGGGTTTCACATGCCACCAACTCCACATTCACAGGCAACTTCAGCGCCACAGCCGTTTTCAGATAGCCCTCAATGCAAAGGCTCTAGACGCAAATATTGGTGTGAGAGCTAATTCAATCAAGGAAACACTGCATGTTGGTGAAGGGCATATTGAAGAAGGATCAGCCGAGTGGTTCTTGTGGGAGAACAACTCCATTTGGCTCACTAACTTCACACACCATCAGGCTTCCAAGCAGCTCTCAAGGAAACTCAGTTTTCACACTCTATGCTTAGTGCCCTTTGAGTGCATTATCTAGGAATGAACCTGGTAGAGCATCCCACACAAATGAATGCTCCACATGCGGGTTTCACATGCCACCAACTCCACATTCACAGGCAACTTCCACGCCACAGCCGTTTTCAGATAGCCCTCAATGCAAAGGCTCTAGACGCAAATATTGGTGTGAGAGCTAATTCAATCAAGGAAACACTGCATGTTGGTGAAGGGCATATTGAAGAAGGATCAGCCGAGTGGTTCTTGTGGGAGAACAACTCCATTTGGCTCACTAACTTCACACACCATCAGGCTTCCAAGCAGCTCTCAAGGAAACTCAGTTTTCACACTCTATGCTTAGTGCCCTTTGAGTGCATTATCTAGGAATGAACCTGGTAGAGCATCCCACACAAACGAATGCTCCACATGCGGCTTTCACATGCCACCAACTCCACATTCACAGGCAACTTCAGCGCCACAGCCGTTTTCAGATAGCCCTCAATGCAAAGGCTCTGGACGCAAATATTGGTGTGAGAGCTAATTCAATCAAGGAAACACTGCATGTTGGTGAAGGGCATATTGAAGAAGGATCAGCCGAGTGGTTCTTGTGGGAGAACAACTCCATTTGGCTCACTAACTTCACACACCATCAGGCTTCCAAGCAGCTCTCAAGGAAACTCAGTTTTCACACTCTATGCTTAGTGCCCTTTGAGTGCCTATACTAGGAATGAAGCTGGTAGAGCATCCCACACAAACGAATGCTCCACATGCGGGTTTCACATGCCACCAACTCCACATTCACAGGCAACTTCAGCGCCACAGCCGTTTTCAGATAGCCCTCAATGCAAAGGCTCTAGACGCAAATATTGGTGTGAGAGCTAATTCAATCAAGGAAACACTGCATGTTGGTGAAGGGCATATTGAAGAAGGATCAGCCGAGTGGTTCTTGTGGGAGAACAACTCCATTTGGCTCACTAACTTCACACACCATCAGGCTTCCAAGCAGCTCTCAAGGAAACTCAGTTTTCACACTCTATGCTTAGTGCCCTTTGAGTGCATTATCTAGGAATGAACCTGGTAGAGCATCCCACACAAATGAATGCTCCACATGCGGGTTTCACATGCCACCAACTCCACATTCACAGGCAACTTCCACGCCACAGCCGTTTTCAGATAGCCCTCAATGCAAAGGCTCTAGACGCAAATATTGGTGTGAGAGCTAATTCAATCAAGGAAACACTGCATGTTGGTGAAGGGCATATTGAAGAAGGATCAGCCGAGTGGTTCTTGTGGGAGAACAACTCCATTTGGCTCACTAACTTCACACACCATCAGGCTTCCAAGCAGCTCTCAAGGAAACTCAGTTTTCACACTCTATGCTTAGTGCCCTTTGAGTGCATTATCTAGGAATGAACCTGGTAGAGCATCCCACACAAACGAATGCTCCACATGCGGCTTTCACATGCCACCAACTCCACATTCACAGGCAACTTCAGCGCCACAGCCGTTTTCAGATAGCCCTCAATGCAAAGGCTCTGGACGCAAATATTGGTGTGAGAGCTAATTCAATCAAGGAAACACTGCATGTTGGTGAAGGGCATATTGAAGAAGGATCAGCCGAGTGGTTCTTGTGGGAGAACAACTCCATTTGGCTCACTAACTTCACACACCATCAGGCTTCCAAGCAGCTCTCAAGGAAACTCAGTTTTCACACTCTATGCTTAGTGCCCTTTGAGTGCATTATGTAGGAATGATCCTGGTAGAGCATCCCACACAAACGAATGCTCCACATGCGGGTTTCACATGCCACCAACTCCACATTCACAGGCAACTTCAGCGCCACAGCCGTTTTCAGATAGCCCTCAATGCAAAGGCTCTAGACGCAAATATTGGTGTGAGAGCTAATTCAATCAAGGAAACACTGCATGTTGGTGAAGGGCATATTGAAGAAGGATCAGCCGAGTGGTTCTTGTGGGAGAACAACTCCATTTGGCTCACTAACTTCACACACCATCAGGCTTCCAAGCAGCTCTCAAGGAAACTCAGTTTTCACACTCTATGCTTAGTGCTCTTTGTGTGCCCAAGACTGAAATGAAGTTTGGTCAGCATCCCACACAAACGAATGCTCCACATGCGGGTTTCACATGCCACCAACTCCACATTCACAGGCAACTTCAGCGCCACAGCCGTTTTCAGATAGCCCTCAATGCAAAGGCTCTAGACGCAAATATTGGTGTGAGAGCTAATTCAATCAAGGAAACACTGCATGTTGGTGAAGGGCATATTGAAGAAGGATCAGCCGAGTGGTTCTTGTGGGAGAACAACTCCATTTGGCTCACTAACTTCACACACCATCAGGCTTCCAAGCAGCTCTCAAGGAAACTCAGTTTTCACACTCTATGCTTAGTGCCCTTTGAGTGCATTATCTAGGAATGAACCTGGTAGAGCATCCCACACAAACGAATGCTCCACATGCGGGTTTCACATGCCACCAACTCCACATTCACAGGCAACTTCAGCGCCACAGCCGTTTTCAGATAGCCCTCAATGCAAAGGCTCTAGACACAAATATTGGTGTGAGAGCTAATTCAATCAAGGAAACAGTGCCTGTTGGTGAAGGGCATATTGAAGAAGGATCAGCCGAGTGGTTCTTGTGGGAGAACAACTCCATTTGGCTCACTAACTTCACACACCATCAGGCTTCCAAGCAGCTCTCAAGGAAACTCAGTTTTCACACTCTATGCTTAGTGCCCTTTGAGTGCATTATCTAGGAATGATCCTGGTAGAGCATCCCACACAAATGAATGCTCCACATGCGGGTTTCACATGCCACCAACTCCACATTCACAGGCAACTTCCACGCCACAGCCGTTTTCAGATAGCCCTCAATGCAAAGGCTCTAGACGCAAATATTGGTGTGAGAGCTAATTCAATCAAGGAAACACTGCATGTTGGTGAAGGGCATATTGAAGAAGGATCAGCCGAGTGGTTCTTGTGGGAGAACAACTCCATTTGGCTCACTAACTTCACACACCATCAGGCTTCCAAGCAGCTCTCAAGGAAACTCAGTTTTCACACTCTATGCTTAGTGCCCTTTGAGTGCATTATCTAGGAATGAACCTGGTAGAGCATCCCACACAAACGAATGCTCCACATGCGGCTTTCACATGCCACCAACTCCACATTCACAGGCAACTTCAGCGCCACAGCCGTTTTCAGATAGCCCTCAATGCAAAGGCTCTGGAAGCAAATATTGGTGTGAGAGCTAATTCAATCAAGGAAACACTGCATGTTGGTGAAGGGCATATTGAAGAAGGATCAGCCGAGTGGTTCTTGTGGGAGAACAACTCCATTTGGCTCACTAACTTCACACACCATCAGGCTTCCAAGCAGCTCTCAAGGAAAGTCAGTTTTCACACTCTATGCTTAGTGCCCTTTGAGTGCATTATCTAGGAATGATCCTGGTAGAGCATCCCACACAAACGAATGCTCCACATGCGGGTTTCACATGCCACCAACTCCACATTCACAGGCAACTTCAGCGCCACAGCCGTTTTCAGATAGCCCTCAATGCAAAGGCTCTAGACGCAAATATTGGTGTGAGAGCTAATTCAATCAAGGAAACACTGCATGTTGGTGAAGGGCATATTGAAGAAGGATCAGCCGAGTGGTTCTTGTGGGAGAACAACTCCATTTGGCTCACTAACTTCACACACCATCAGGCTTCCAAGCAGCTCTCAAGGAAACTCAGTTTTCACACTCTATGCTTAGTGCTCTTTGTGTGCCCAAGACTGAAATGAAGTTTGGTCAGCATCCCACACAAACGAATGCTCCACATGCGGGTTTCACATGCCACCAACTCCACATTCACAGGCAACTTCAGCGCCACAGCCGTTTTCAGATAGCCCTCAATGCAAAGGCTCTAGACGCAAATATTGGTGTGAGAGCTAATTCAATCAAGGAAACACTGCATGTTGGTGAAGGGCATATTGAAGAAGGATCAGCCGAGTGGTTCTTGTGGGAGAACAACTCCATTTGGCTCACTAACTTCACACACCATCAGGCTTCCAAGCAGCTCTCAAGGAAACTCAGTTTTCACACTCTATGCTTAGTGCCCTTTGAGTGCATTATCTAGGAATGAACCTGGTAGAGCATCCCACACAAACGAATGCTCCACATGCGGGTTTCACATGCCACCAACTCCACATTCACAGGCAACTTCAGCGCCACAGCCGTTTTCAGATAGCCCTCAATGCAAAGGCTCTAGACACAAATATTGGTGTGAGAGCTAATTCAATCAAGGAAACAGTGCCTGTTGGTGAAGGGCATATTGAAGAAGGATCAGCCGAGTGGTTCTTGTGGGAGAACAACTCCATTTGGCTCACTAACTTCACACACCATCAGGCTTCCAAGCAGCTCTCAAGGAAACTCAGTTTTCACACTCTATGCTTAGTGCCCTTTGAGTGCATTATCTAGGAATGATCCTGGTAGAGCATCCCACACAAATGAATGCTCCACATGCGGGTTTCACATGCCACCAACTCCACATTCACAGGCAACTTCCACGCCACAGCCGTTTTCAGATAGCCCTCAATGCAAAGGCTCTAGACGCAAATATTGGTGTGAGAGCTAATTCAATCAAGGAAACACTGCATGTTGGTGAAGGGCATATTGAAGAAGGATCAGCCGAGTGGTTCTTGTGGGAGAACAACTCCATTTGGCTCACTAACTTCACACACCATCAGGCTTCCAAGCAGCTCTCAAGGAAACTCAGTTTTCACACTCTATGCTTAGTGCCCTTTGAGTGCATTATCTAGGAATGAACCTGGTAGAGCATCCCACACAAACGAATGCTCCACATGCGGCTTTCACATGCCACCAACTCCACATTCACAGGCAACTTCAGCGCCACAGCCGTTTTCAGATAGCCCTCAATGCAAAGGCTCTGGACGCAAATATTGGTGTGAGAGCTAATTCAATCAAGGAAACACTGCATGTTGGTGAAGGGCATATTGAAGAAGGATCAGCCGAGTGGTTCTTGTGGGAGAACAACTCCATTTGGCTCACTAACTTCACACACCATCAGGCTTCCAAGCAGCTCTCAAGGAAAGTCAGTTTTCACACTCTATGCTTAGTGCCCTTTGAGTGCATTATCTAGGAATGATCCTGGTAGAGCATCCCACACAAACGAATGCTCCACATGCGGGTTTCACATGCCACCAACTCCACATTCACAGGCAACTTCAGCGCCACAGCCGTTTTCAGATAGCCCTCAATGCAAAGGCTCTAGACGCAAATATTGGTGTGAGAGCTAATTCAATCAAGGAAACACTGCATGTTGGTGAAGGAGGCATATTGAAGAAGGATCAGCCGAGTGGTTCTTGTGGGAGAACAACTCCATTTGGCTCACTAACTTCACACACCATCAGGCTTCCAAGCAGCTCTCAAGGAAACTCAGTTTTCACACTCTATGCTTAGTGCTCTTTGTGTGCCCAAGACTGAAATGAAGTTTGGTCAGCATCCCACACAAACGAATGCTCCACATGCGGGTTTCACATGCCACCAACTCCACATTCACAGGCAACTTCCACGCCACAGCCGTTTTCAGATAGCCCTCAATGCAAAGGCTCTAGACGCAAATATTGGTGTGAGAGCTAATTCAATCAAGGAAACACTGCATGTTGGTGAAGGGCATATTGAAGAAGGATCAGCCGAGTGGTTCTTGTGGGAGAACAACTCCATTTGGCTCACTAACTTCACACACCATCAGGCTTCCAAGCAGCTCTCAAGGAAACTCAGTTTTCACACTCTATGCTTAGTGCCCTTTGAGTGCATTATCTAGGAATGAACCTGGTAGAGCATCCCACACAAACGAATGCTCCACATGCGGGTTTCACATGCCACCAACTCCACATTCACAGGCAACTTCCACGCCACAGCCGTTTTCAGATAGCCCTCAATGCAAAGGCTCTAGACGCAAATATTGGTGTGAGAGCTAATTCAATCAAGGAAACACTGCATGTTGGTGAAGGGCATATTGAAGAAGGATCAGCCGAGTGGTTCTTGTGGGAGAACAACTCCATTTGGCTCACTAACTTCACACACCATCAGGCTTCCAAGCAGCTCTCAAGGAAACTCAGTTTTCACACTCTATGCTTAGTGCCCTTTGAGTGCATTATCTAGGAATGAACCTGGTAGAGCATCCCACACAAACGAATGCTCCACATGCGGCTTTCACATGCCACCAACTCCACATTCACAGGCAACTTCAGCGCCACAGCCGTTTTCAGATAGCCCTCAATGCAAAGGCTCTGGACGCAAATATTGGTGTGAGAGCTAATTCAATCAAGGAAACACTGCATGTTGGTGAAGGGCATATTGAAGAAGGATCAGCCGAGTGGTTCTGTGGGAGAACAACTCCATTTGGCTCACTAACTTCACACACCATCAGGCTTCCAAGCAGCTCTCAGAAACTCAGTTTTCACACTCTATGCTTAGTGCCCTTTGAGTGCATTATCTAGGAATGATCCTGGTAGAGCATCCCACACAAACGAATTGCTCCACATGCGGGTTTCACATGCCACCAACTCCACATTCACAGGCAACTTCAGCGCCACAGCCGTTTTCAGATAGCCCTCAATGCAAAGGCTCTAGACGCAAATATTGGTGTGAGAGCTAATTCAATCAAGGAAACACTGCATGTTGGTGAAGGGCATATTGAAGAAGGATCAGCCGAGTGGTTCTTGTGGGAGAACAACTCCATTTGGCTCACTAACTTCACACACCATCAGGCTTCCAAGCAGCTCTCAAGGAAACTCAGTTTTCACACTCTATGCTTAGTGCTCTTTGTGTGCCCAAGACTGAAATGAAGTTTGGTCAGCATCCCACACAAACGAATGCTCCACATGCGGGTTTCACATGCCACCAACTCCACATTCACAGGCAACTTCAGCGCCACAGCCGTTTTCAGATAGCCCTCAATGCAAAGGCTCTAGACGCAAATATTGGTGTGAGAGCTAATTCAATCAAGGAAACACTGCATGTTGGTGAAGGGCATATTGAAGAAGGATCAGCCGAGTGGTTCTTGTGGGAGAACAACTCCATTTGGCTCACTAACTTCACACACCATCAGGCTTCCAAGCAGCTCTCAAGGAAACTCAGTTTTCACACTCTATGCTTAGTGCCCTTTGAGTGCATTATCTAGGAATGAACCTGGTAGAGCATCCCACACAAACGAATGCTCCACATGCGGGTTTCACATGCCACCAACTCCACATTCACAGGCAACTTCAGCGCCACAGCCGTTTTCAGATAGCCCTCAATGCAAAGGCTCTAGACACAAATATTGGTGTGAGAGCTAATTCAATCAAGGAAACAGTGCCTGTTGGTGAAGGGCATATTGAAGAAGGATCAGCCGAGTGGTTCTTGTGGGAGAACAACTCCATTTGGCTCACTAACTTCACACACCATCAGGCTTCCAAGCAGCTCTCAAGGAAACTCAGTTTTCACACTCTATGCTTAGTGCCCTTTGAGTGCATTATCTAGGAATGATCCTGGTAGAGCATCCCACACAAATGAATGCTCCACATGCGGGTTTCACATGCCACCAACTCCACATTCACAGGCAACTTCCACGCCACAGCCGTTTTCAGATAGCCCTCAATGCAAAGGCTCTAGACGCAAATATTGGTGTGAGAGCTAATTCAATCAAGGAAACACTGCATGTTGGTGAAGGGCATATTGAAGAAGGATCAGCCGAGTGGTTCTTGTGGGAGAACAACTCCATTTGGCTCACTAACTTCACACACCATCAGGCTTCCAAGCAGCTCTCAAGGAAACTCAGTTTTCACACTCTATGCTTAGTGCCCTTTGAGTGCATTATCTAGGAATGAACCTGGTAGAGCATCCCACACAAACGAATGCTCCACATGCGGCTTTCACATGCCACCAACTCCACATTCACAGGCAACTTCAGCGCCACAGCCGTTTTCAGATAGCCCTCAATGCAAAGGCTCTGGAAGCAAATATTGGTGTGAGAGCTAATTCAATCAAGGAAACACTGCATGTTGGTGAAGGGCATATTGAAGAAGGATCAGCCGAGTGGTTCTTGTGGGAGAACAACTCCATTTGGCTCACTAACTTCACACACCATCAGGCTTCCAAGCAGCTCTCAAGGAAAGTCAGTTTTCACACTCTATGCTTAGTGCCCTTTGAGTGCATTATCTAGGAATGATCCTGGTAGAGCATCCCACACAAACGAATGCTCCACATGCGGGTTTCACATGCCACCAACTCCACATTCACAGGCAACTTCAGCGCCACAGCCGTTTTCAGATAGCCCTCAATGCAAAGGCTCTAGACGCAAATATTGGTGTGAGAGCTAATTCAATCAAGGAAACACTGCATGTTGGTGAAGGGCATATTGAAGAAGGATCAGCCGAGTGGTTCTTGTGGGAGAACAACTCCATTTGGCTCACTAACTTCACACACCATCAGGCTTCCAAGCAGCTCTCAAGGAAACTCAGTTTTCACACTCTATGCTTAGTGCTCTTTGTGTGCCCAAGACTGAAATGAAGTTTGGTCAGCATCCCACACAAACGAATGCTCCACATGCGGGTTTCACATGCCACCAACTCCACATTCACAGGCAACTTCAGCACCACAGCCGTTTTCAGATAGCCCTCAATGCAAAGGCTCTAGACGCAAATATTGGTGTGAGAGCTAATTCAATCAAGGAAACACTGCATGTTGGTGAAGGGCATATTGAAGAAGGATCAGCCGAGTGGTTCTTGTGGGAGAACAACTCCATTTGGCTCACTAACTTCACACACCATCAGGCTTCCAAGCAGCTCTCAAGGAAACTCAGTTTTCACACTCTATGCTTAGTGCCCTTTGAGTGCATTATCTAGGAATGAACCTGGTAGAGCATCCCACACAAACGAATGCTCCACATGCGGGTTTCACATGCCACCAACTCCACATTCACAGGCAACTTCAGCGCCACAGCCGTTTTCAGATAGCCCTCAATGCAAAGGCTCTAGACACAAATATTGGTGTGAGAGCTAATTCAATCAAGGAAACAGTGCCTGTTGGTGAAGGGCATATTGAAGAAGGATCAGCCGAGTGGTTCTTGTGGGAGAACAACTCCATTTGGCTCACTAACTTCACACACCATCAGGCTTCCAAGCAGCTCTCAAGGAAACTCAGTTTTCACACTCTATGCTTAGTGCCCTTTGAGTGCATTATCTAGGAATGATCCTGGTAGAGCATCCCACACAAATGAATGCTCCACATGCGGGTTTCACATGCCACCAACTCCACATTCACAGGCAACTTCCACGCCACAGCCGTTTTCAGATAGCCCTCAATGCAAAGGCTCTAGACGCAAATATTGGTGTGAGAGCTAATTCAATCAAGGAAACACTGCATGTTGGTGAAGGGCATATTGAAGAAGGATCAGCCGAGTGGTTCTTGTGGGAGAACAACTCCATTTGGCTCACTAACTTCACACACCATCAGGCTTCCAAGCAGCTCTCAAGGAAACTCAGTTTTCACACTCTATGCTTAGTGCCCTTTGAGTGCATTATCTAGGAATGAACCTGGTAGAGCATCCCACACAAACGAATGCTCCACATGCGGCTTTCACATGCCACCAACTCCACATTCACAGGCAACTTCAGCGCCACAGCCGTTTTCAGATAGCCCTCAATGCAAAGGCTCTGGACGCAAATATTGGTGTGAGAGCTAATTCAATCAAGGAAACACTGCATGTTGGTGAAGGGCATATTGAAGAAGGATCAGCCGAGTGGTTCTTGTGGGAGAACAACTCCATTTGGCTCACTAACTTCACACACCATCAGGCTTCCAAGCAGCTCTCAAGGAAAGTCAGTTTTCACACTCTATGCTTAGTGCCCTTTGAGTGCATTATCTAGGAATGATCCTGGTAGAGCATCCCACACAAACGAATGCTCCACATGCGGGTTTCACATGCCACCAACTCCACATTCACAGGCAACTTCAGCGCCACAGCCGTTTTCAGATAGCCCTCAATGCAAAGGCTCTAGACGCAAATATTGGTGTGAGAGCTAATTCAATCAAGGAAACACTGCATGTTGGTGAAGGGCATATTGAAGAAGGATCAGCCGAGTGGTTCTTGTGGGAGAACAACTCCATTTGGCTCACTAACTTCACACACCATCAGGCTTCCAAGCAGCTCTCAAGGAAACTCAGTTTTCACACTCTATGCTTAGTGCTCTTTGTGTGCCCAAGACTGAAATGAAGTTTGGTCAGCATCCCACACAAACGAATGCTCCACATGCGGGTTTCACATGCCACCAACTCCACATTCACAGGCAACTTCAGCGCCACAGCCGTTTTCAGATAGCCCTCAATGCAAAGGCTCTAGACGCAAATATTGGTGTGAGAGCTAATTCAATCAAGGAAACACTGCATGTTGGTGAAGGGCATATTGAAGAAGGATCAGCCGAGTGGTTCTTGTGGGAGAACAACTCCATTTGGCTCACTAACTTCACACACCATCAGGCTTCCAAGCAGCTCTCAAGGAAACTCAGTTTTCACACTCTATGCTTAGTGCCCTTTGAGTGCATTATCTAGGAATGAACCTGGTAGAGCATCCCACACAAACGAATGCTCCACATGCGGGTTTCACATGCCACCAACTCCACATTCACAGGCAACTTCAGCGCCACAACCGTTTTCAGATAGCCCTCAATGCAAAGGCTCTAGACACAAATATTGGTGTGAGAGCTAATTCAATCAAGGAAACAGTGCCTGCTGGTGAAGGGCATATTGAAGAAGGATCAGCCGAGTGGTTCTTGTGGGAGAACAACTCCATTTGGCTCACTAACTTCACACACCATCAGGCTTCCAAGCAGCTCTCAAGGAAACTCAGTTTTCACACTCTATGCTTAGTGCTCTTTGTGTGCCCAGGACTGAAATGAAGTTTGGTCAGCATCCCACACAAACGAATGCTCCACATGCGGGTTTCACATGCCACCAACTCCACATTCACAGGCAACTTCAGCGCCACAGCCGTTTTCAGATAGCCCTCAATGCAAAGGCTCTAGACGCAAATATTGGTGTGAGAGCTAATTCAATCAAGGAAACACTGCATGTTGGTGAAGGGCATATTGAAGAAGGATCAGCCGAGTGGTTCTTGTGGGAGAACAACTCCATTTGGCTCACTAACTTCACACACCATCAGGCTTCCAAGCAGCTCTCAAGGAAACTCAGTTTTCACACTCTATGCTTAGTGCTCTTTGTGTGCCCAAGACTGAAATGAAGTTTGGTCAGCATCCCACACAAACGAATGCTCCACATGCGGGTTTCACATGCCACCAACTCCACATTCACAGGCAACTTCAGCGCCACAGCCGTTTTCAGATAGCCCTCAATGCAAAGGCTCTAGACGCAAATATTGGTGTGAGAGCTAATTCAATCAAGGAAACACTGCATGTTGGTGAAGGGCATATTGAAGAAGGATCAGCCGAGTGGTTCTTGTGGGAGAACAACTCCATTTGGCTCACTAACTTCACACACCATCAGGCTTCCAAGCAGCTCTCAAGGAAACTCAGTTTTCACACTCTATGCTTAGTGCCCTTTGAGTGCATTATCTAGGAATGAACCTGGTAGAGCATCCCACACAAACGAATGCTCCACATGCGGGTTTCACATGCCACCAACTCCACATTCACAGGCAACTTCAGCGCCACAGCCGTTTTCAGATAGCCCTCAATGCAAAGGCTCTAGACACAAATATTGGTGTGAGAGCTAATTCAATCAAGGAAACAGTGCCTGTTGGTGAAGGGCATATTGAAGAAGGATCAGCCGAGTGGTTCTTGTGGGAGAACAACTCCATTTGGCTCACTAACTTCACACACCATCAGGCTTCCAAGCAGCTCTCAAGGAAACTCAGTTTTCACACTCTATGCTTAGTGCCCTTTGAGTGCATTATCTAGGAATGATCCTGGTAGAGCATCCCACACAAATGAATGCTCCACATGCGGGTTTCACATGCCACCAACTCCACATTCACAGGCAACTTCCACGCCACAGCCGTTTTCAGATAGCCCTCAATGCAAAGGCTCTAGACGCAAATATTGGTGTGAGAGCTAATTCAATCAAGGAAACACTGCATGTTGGTGAAGGGCATGTTGAAGAAGGATCAGCCGAGTGGTTCTTGTGGGAGAACAACTCCATTTGGCTCACTAACTTCACACACCATCAGGCTTCCAAGCAGCTCTCAAGGAAACTCAGTTTTCACACTCTATGCTTAGTGCCCTTTGAGTGCATTATCTAGGAATGAACCTGGTAGAGCATCCCACACAAACGAATGCTCCACATGCGGCTTTCACATGCCACCAACTCCACATTCACAGGCAACTTCAGCGCCACAGCCGTTTTCAGATAGCCCTCAATGCAAAGGCTCTGGACGCAAATATTGGTGTGAGAGCTAATTCAATCAAGGAAACACTGCATGTTGGTGAAGGGCATATTGAAGAAGGATCAGCCGAGTGGTTCTTGTGGGAGAACAACTCCATTTGGCTCACTAACTTCACACACCATCAGGCTTCCAAGCAGCTCTCAAGGAAAGTCAGTTTTCACACTCTATGCTTAGTGCCCTTTGAGTGCATTATCTAGGAATGATCCTGGTAGAGCATCCCACACAAACGAATGCTCCACATGCGGGTTTCACATGCCACCAACTCCACATTCACAGGCAACTTCAGCGCCACAGCCGTTTTCAGATAGCCCTCAATGCAAAGGCTCTAGACGCAAATATTGGTGTGAGAGCTAATTCAATCAAGGAAACACTGCATGTTGGTGAAGGGCATATTGAAGAAGGATCAGCCGAGTGGTTCTTGTGGGAGAACAACTCCATTTGGCTCACTAACTTCACACACCATCAGGCTTCCAAGCAGCTCTCAAGGAAACTCAGTTTTCACACTCTATGCTTAGTGCCCTTTGAGTGCATTATCTAGGAATGAACCTGGTAGAGCATCCCACACAAACGAATGCTCCACATGCGGGTTTCACATGCCACCAACTCCACATTCACAGGCAACTTCAGCGCCACAACCGTTTTCAGATAGCCCTCAATGCAAAGGCTCTAGACACAAATATTGGTGTGAGAGCTAATTCAATCAAGGAAACAGTGCCTGCTGGTGAAGGGCATATTGAAGAAGGATCAGCCGAGTGGTTCTTGTGGGAGAACAACTCCATTTGGCTCACTAACTTCACACACCATCAGGCTTCCAAGCAGCTCTCAAGGAAACTCAGTTTTCACACTCTATGCTTAGTGCTCTTTGTGTGCCCAGGACTGAAATGAAGTTTGGTCAGCATCCCACACAAACGAATGCTCCACATGCGGGTTTCACATGCCACCAACTCCACATTCACAGGCAACTTCAGCGCCACAGCCGTTTTCAGATAGCCCTCAATGCAAAGGCTCTAGACGCAAATATTGGTGTGAGAGCTAATTCAATCAAGGAAACACTGCATGTTGGTGAAGGGCATATTGAAGAAGGATCAGCCGAGTGGTTCTTGTGGGAGAACAACTCCATTTGGCTCACTAACTTCACACACCATCAGGCTTCCAAGCAGCTCTCAAGGAAACTCAGTTTTCACACTCTATGCTTAGTGCCCTTTGAGTGCATTATCTAGGAATGAACCTGGTAGAGCAACTCACACAAATGAATGCTCCACATGCGGGTTTCACATGCCACCAACTCCACATTCACAGGCAACTTCCGCGCCACAGCCGTTTTCAGATAGCCCTCAATGCAAAGGCTCTAGACGCAAATATTGGTGTGAGAGCTAATTCAATCAAGGAAACACTGCATGTTGGTGAAGGGCATATTGAAGAAGGATCAGCCGAGTGGTTCTTGTGGGAGAACAACTCCATTTGGCTCACTAACTTCACACACCATCAGGCTTCCAAGCAGCTCTCAAGGAAACTCAGTTTTCACACTCTATGCTTAGTGCCCTTTGAGTGCATTATCTAGGAATGAACCTGGTAGAGCATCCCACACAAACGAATGCTCCACATGCGGCTTTCACATGCCACCAACTCCACATTCACAGGCAACTTCAGCGCCACAGCCGTTTTCAGATAGCCCTCAATGCAAAGGCTCTGGACGCAAATATTGGTGTGAGAGCTAATTCAATCAAGGAAACACTGCATGTTGGTGAAGGGCATATTGAAGAAGGATCAGCCGAGTGGTTCTTGTGGGAGAACAACTCCATTTGGCTCACTAACTTCACACACCATCAGGCTTCCAAGCAGCTCTCAAGGAAACTCAGTTTTCACACTCTATGCTTAGTGCCCTTTGAGTGCATTATCTAGGAATGATCCTGGTAGAGCATCCCACACAAACGAATGCTCCACATGCGGGTTTCACATGCCACCAACTCCACATTCACAGGCAACTTCAGCGCCACAGCCGTTTTCAGATAGCCCTCAATGCAAAGGCTCTAGACGCAAATATTGGTGTGAGAGCTAATTCAATCAAGGAAACACTGCATGTTGGTGAAGGGCATATTGAAGAAGGATCAGCCGAGTGGTTCTTGTGGGAGAACAACTCCATTTGGCTCACTAACTTCACACACCATCAGGCTTCCAAGCAGCTCTCAAGGAAACTCAGTTTTCACACTCTATGCTTAGTGCCCTTTGAGTGCATTATCTAGGAATGAACCTGGTAGAGCATCCCACACAAATGAATGCTCCACATGCGGGTTTCACATGCCACCAAGTCCACATTCACAGGCAACTTCCGCGCCACAGCCGTTTTCAGATAGCCCTCAATGCAAAGGCTCTAGACGCAAATATTGGTGTGAGAGCTAATTCAATCAAGGAAACACTGCATGTTGGTGAAGGGCATATTGAAGAAGGATCAGCCGAGTGGTTCTTGTGGGAGAACAACTCCATTTGGCTCACTAACTTCACACACCATCAGGCTTCCAAGCAGCTCTCAAGGAAACTCAGTTTTCACACTCTATGCTTAGTGCCCTTTGAGTGCATTATCTAGGAATGAACCTGGTAGAGCATCCCACACAAACGAATGCTCCACATGCGGCTTTCACATGCCACCAACTCCACATTCACAGGCAACTTCAGCGCCACAGCCGTTTTCAGATAGCCCTCAATGCAAAGGCTCTGGACGCAAATATTGGTGTGAGAGCTAATTCAATCAAGGAAACACTGCATGTTGGTGAAGGGCATATTGAAGAAGGATCAGCCGAGTGGTTCTTGTGGGAGAACAACTCCATTTGGCTCACTAACTTCACACACCATCAGGCTTCCAAGCAGCTCTCAAGGAAAGTCAGTTTTCACACTCTATGCTTAGTGCCCTTTGAGTGCATTATCTAGGAATGATCCTGGTAGAGCATCCCACACAAACGAATGCTCCACATGCGGGTTTCACATGCCACCAACTCCACATTCACAGGCAACTTCAGCGCCACAGCCGTTTTCAGATAGCCCTCAATGCAAAGGCTCTAGACGCAAATATTGGTGTGAGAGCTAATTCAATCAAGGAAACACTGCATGTTGGTGAAGGGCATATTGAAGAAGGATCAGCCGAGTGGTTCTTGTGGGAGAACAACTCCATTTGGCTCACTAACTTCACACACCATCAGGCTTCCAAGCAGCTCTCAAGGAAACTCAGTTTTCACACTCTATGCTTAGTGCTCTTTGTGTGCCCAAGACTGAAATGAAGTTTGGTCAGCATCCCACACAAACGAATGCTCCACATGCGGGTTTCACATGCCACCAACTCCACATTCACAGGCAACTTCAGCGCCACAGCCGTTTTCAGATAGCCCTCAATGCAAAGGCTCTAGACGCAAATATTGGTGTGAGAGCTAATTCAATCAAGGAAATACTGCATGTTGGTGAAGGGCATATTGAAGAAGGATCAGCCGAGTGGTTCTTGTGGGAGAACAACTCCATTTGGCTCACTAACTTCACACACCATCAGGCTTCCAAGCAGCTCTCAAGGAAACTCAGTTTTCACACTCTATGCTTAGTGCCCTTTGAGTGCATTATCTAGGAATGAACCTGGTAGAGCATCCCACACAAACGAATGCTCCACATGCGGGTTTCACATGCCACCAACTCCACATTCACAGGCAACTTCAGCGCCACAGCCGTTTTCAGATAGCCCTCAATGCAAAGGCTCTAGACACAAATATTGGTGTGAGAGCTAATTCAATCAAGGAAACAGTGCCTGTTGGTGAAGGGCATATTGAAGAAGGATCAGCCGAGTGGTTCTTGTGGGAGAACAACTCCATTTGGCTCACTAACTTCACACACCATCAGGCTTCCAAGCAGCTCTCAAGGAAACTCAGTTTTCACACTCTATGCTTAGTGCCCTTTGAGTGCATTATCTAGGAATGATCCTGGTAGAGCATCCCACACAAACCAATGCTCCACATGCGGGTTTCACATGCCACCAACTCCACATTCACAGGCAACTTCAGCGCCACAGCCGTTTTCAGATAGCCCTCAATGCAAAGGCTCTAGACGCAAATATTGGTGTGAGAGCTAATTCAATCAAGGAAACACTGCATGTTGTTGAAGGGCATATTGAAGAAGGATCAGCCGAGTGGTTCTTGTGGGAGAACAACTCCATTTGGCTCACTAACTTCACACACCATCAGGCTTCCAAGCAGCTCTCAAGGAAACTCAGTTTTCACACTCTATGCTTAGTGCCCTTTGAGTGCATTATCTAGGAATGAACCTGGTAGAGCATCCCACACAAATGAATGCTCCACATGCGGGTTTCACATGCCACCAACTCCACATTCACAGGCAACTTCCACGCCACAGCCGTTTTCAGATAGCCCTCAATGCAAAGGCTCTAGACGCAAATATTGGTGTGAGAGCTAATTCAATCAAGGAAACACTGCATGTTGGTGAAGGGCATATTGAAGAAGGATCAGCCGAGTGGTTCTTGTGGGAGAACAACTCCATTTGGCTCACTAACTTCACACACCATCAGGCTTCCAAGCAGCTCTCAAGGAAACTCAGTTTTCACACTCTATGCTTAGTGCCCTTTGAGTGCATTATCTAGGAATGAACCTGGTAGAGCATCCCACACAAACGAATGCTCCACATGCGGCTTTCACATGCCACCAACTCCACATTCACAGGCAACTTCAGCGCCACAGCCGTTTTCAGATAGCCCTCAATGCAAAGGCTCTGGACGCAAATATTGGTGTGAGAGCTAATTCAATCAAGGAAACACTGCATGTTGGTGAAGGGCATATTGAAGAAGGATCAGCCGAGTGGTTCTTGTGGGAGAACAACTCCATTTGGCTCACTAACTTCACACACCATCAGGCTTCCAAGCAGCTCTCAAGGAAACTCAGTTTTCACACTCTATGCTTAGTGCTCTTTGTGTGCCCAAGACTGAAATGAAGTTTGGTCAGCATCCCACACAAACGAATGCTCCACATGCGGGTTTCACATGCCACCAACTCCACATTCACAGGCAACTTCAGCGCCACAGCCGTTTTCAGATAGCCCTCAATGCAAAGGCTCTAGACGCAAATATTGGTGTGAGAGCTAATTCAATCAAGGAAACACTGCATGTTGGTGAAGGGCATATTGAAGAAGGATCAGCCGAGTGGTTCTTGTGGGAGAACAACTCCATTTGGCTCACTAACTTCACACACCATCAGGCTTCCAAGCAGCTCTCAAGGAAACTCAGTTTTCACACTCTATGCTTAGTGCCCTTTGAGTGCATTATCTAGGAATGAACCTGGTAGAGCATCCCACACAAACGAATGCTCCATATGCGGGTTTCACATGCCACCAACTCCACATTCACAGGCAACTTCAGCGCCACAGCCGTTTTCAGATAGCCCTCAATGCAAAGGCTCTAGACACAAATATTGGTGTGAGAGCTAATTCAATCAAGGAAACAGTGCCTGTTGGTGAAGGGCATATTGAAGAAGGATCAGCCGAGTGGTTCTTGTGGGAGAACAACTCCATTTGGCTCACTAACTTCACACACCATCAGGCTTCCAAGCAGCTCTCAAGGAAACTCAGTTTTCACACTCTATGCTTAGTGCTCTTTGTGTGCCCAGGACTGAAATGAAGTTTGGTCAGCATCCCACACAAACGAATGCTCCACATGCGGGTTTCACATGCCACCAACTCCACATTCACAGGCAACTTCAGCGCCACAGCCGTTTTCAGATAGCCCTCAATGCAAAGGCTCTAGACGCAAATATTGGTGTGAGAGCTAATTCAATCAAGGAAACACTGCATGTTGGTGAAGGGCATATTGAAGAAGGATCAGCCGAGTGGTTCTTGTGGGAGAACAACTCCATTTGGCTCACTAACTTCACACACCATCAGGCTTCCAAGCAGCTCTCAAGGAAACTCAGTTTTCACACTCTATGCTTAGTGCTCTTTGTGTGCCCAAGACTGAAATGAAGTTTGGTCAGCATCCCACACAAACGAATGCTCCACATGCGGGTTTCACATGCCACCAACTCCACATTCACAGGCAACTTCAGCGCCACAGCCGTTTTCAGATAGCCCTCAATGCAAAGGCTCTAGACGCAAATATTGGTGTGAGAGCTAATTCAATCAAGGAAACACTGCATGTTGGTGAAGGGCATATTGAAGAAGGATCAGCCGAGTGGTTCTTGTGGGAGAACAACTCCATTTGGCTCACTAACTTCACACACCATCAGGCTTCCAAGCAGCTCTCAAGGAAACTCAGTTTTCACACTCTATGCTTAGTGCCCTTTGAGTGCATTATCTAGGAATGAACCTGGTAGAGCATCCCACACAAACGAATGCTCCACATGCGGGTTTCACATGCCACCAACTCCACATTCACAGGCAACTTCAGCGCCACAGCCGTTTTCAGATAGCCCTCAATGCAAAGGCTCTAGACACAAATATTGGTGTGAGAGCTAATTCAATCAAGGAAACAGTGCCTGTTGGTGAAGGGCATATTGAAGAAGGATCAGCCGAGTGGTTCTTGTGGGAGAACAACTCCATTTGGCTCACTAACTTCACACACCATCAGGCTTCCAAGCAGCTCTCAAGGAAACTCAGTTTTCACACTCTATGCTTAGTGCCCTTTGAGTGCATTATCTAGGAATGATCCTGGTAGAGCATCCCACACAAATGAATGCTCCACATGCGGGTTTCACATGCCACCAACTCCACATTCACAGGCAACTTCCACGCCACAGCCGTTTTCAGATAGCCCTCAATGCAAAGGCTCTAGACGCAAATATTGGTGTGAGAGCTAATTCAATCAAGGAAACACTGCATGTTGGTGAAGGGCATATTGAAGAAGGATCAGCCGAGTGGTTCTTGTGGGAGAACAACTCCATTTGGCTCACTAACTTCACACACCATCAGGCTTCCAAGCAGCTCTCAAGGAAACTCAGTTTTCACACTCTATGCTTAGTGCCCTTTGAGTGCATTATCTAGGAATGAACCTGGTAGAGCATCCCACACAAACGAATGCTCCACATGCGGCTTTCACATGCCACAAACTCCACATTCACAGGCAACTTCAGCGCCACAGCCGTTTTCAGATAGCCCTCAATGCAAAGGCTCTGGACGCAAATATTGGTGTGAGAGCTAATTCAATCAAGGAAACACTGCATGTTGGTGAAGGGCATATTGAAGAAGGATCAGCCGAGTGGTTCTTGTGGGAGAACAACTCCATTTGGCTCACTAACTTCACACACCATCAGGCTTCCAAGCAGCTCTCAAGGAAAGTCAGTTTTCACACTCTATGCTTAGTGCCCTTTGAGTGCATTATCTAGGAATGATCCTGGTAGAGCATCCCACACAAACGAATGCTCCACATGCGGGTTTCACATGCCACCAACTCCACATTCACAGGCAACTTCAGCGCCACAGCCGTTTTCAGATAGCCCTCAATGCAAAGGCTCTAGACGCAAATATTGGTGTGAGAGCTAATTCAATCAAGGAAACACTGCATGTTGGTGAAGGGCATATTGAAGAAGGATCAGCCGAGTGGTTCTTGTGGGAGAACAACTCCATTTGGCTCACTAACTTCACACACCATCAGGCTTCCAAGCAGCTCTCAAGGAAACTCAGTTTTCACACTCTATGCTTAGTGCTCTTTGTGTGCCCAAGACTGAAATGAAGTTTGGTCAGCATCCCACACAAACGAATGCTCCACATGCGGGTTTCACATGCCACCAACTCCACATTCACAGGCAACTTCAGCGCCACAGCCGTTTTCAGATAGCCCTCAATGCAAAGGCTCTAGACGCAAATATTGGTGTGAGAGCTAATTCAATCAAGGAAACACTGCATGTTGGTGAAGGGCATATTGAAGAAGGATCAGCCGAGTGGTTCTTGTGGGAGAACAACTCCATTTGGCTCACTAACTTCACACACCATCAGGCTTCCAAGCAGCTCTCAAGGAAACTCAGTTTTCACACTCTATGCTTAGTGCCCTTTGAGTGCATTATCTAGGAATGAACCTGGTAGAGCATCCCACACAAACGAATGCTCCACATGCGGGTTTCACATGCCACCAACTCCACATTCACAGGCAACTTCAGCGCCACAACCGTTTTCAGATAGCCCTCAATGCAAAGGCTCTAGACACAAATATTGGTGTGAGAGCTAATTCAATCAAGGAAACAGTGCCTGCTGGTGAAGGGCATATTGAAGAAGGATCAGCCGAGTGGTTCTTGTGGGAGAACAACTCCATTTGGCTCACTAACTTCACACACCATCAGGCTTCCAAGCAGCTCTCAAGGAAACTCAGTTTTCACACTCTATGCTTAGTGCTCTTTGTGTGCCCAGGACTGAAATGAAGTTTGGTCAGCATCCCACACAAACGAATGCTCCACATGCGGGTTTCACATGCCACCAACTCCACATTCACAGGCAACTTCAGCGCCACAGCCGTTTTCAGATAGCCCTCAATGCAAAGGCTCTAGACGCAAATATTGGTGTGAGAGCTAATTCAATCAAGGAAACACTGCATGTTGGTGAAGGGCATATTGAAGAAGGATCAGCCGAGTGGTTCTTGTGGGAGAACAACTCCATTTGGCTCACTAACTTCACACACCATCAGGCTTCCAAGCAGCTCTCAAGGAAACTCAGTTTTCACACTCTATGCTTAGTGCCCTTTGAGTGCATTATCTAGGAATGATCCTGGTAGAGCATCCCACACAAACGAATGCTCCACATGCGGGTTTCACATGCCACCAACTCCACATTCACAGGCAACTTCAGCGCCACAGCCGTTTTCAGATAGCCCTCAATGCAAAGGCTCTAGACGCAAATATTGGTGTGAGAGCTAATTCAATCAAGGAAACACTGCATGTTGGTGAAGGGCATATTGAAGAAGGATCAGCCGAGTGGTTCTTGTGGGAGAACAACTCCATTTGGCTCACTAACTTCACACACCATCAGGCTTCCAAGCAGCTCTCAAGGAAACTCAGTTTTCACACTCTATGCTTAGTGCCCTTTGAGTGCATTATCTAGGAATGAACCTGGTAGAGCAACTCACACAAATGAATGCTCCACATGCGGGTTTCACATGCCACCAACTCCACATTCACAGGCAACTTCCGCGCTACAGCCGTTTTCAGATAGCCCTCAATGCAAAGGCTCTAGACGCAAATATTGGTGTGAGAGCTAATTCAATCAAGGAAACACTGCATGTTGGTGAAGGGCATATTGAAGAAGGATCAGCCGAGTGGTTCTTGTGGGAGAACAACTCCATTTGGCTCACTAACTTCACACACCATCAGGCTTCCAAGCAGCTCTCAAGGAAACTCAGTTTTCACACTCTATGCTTAGTGCCCTTTGAGTGCATTATCTAGGAATGAACCTGGTAGATCATCCCACACAAACGAATGCTCCACATGCGGCTTTCACATGCCACCAACTCCACATTCACAGGCAACTTCAGCGCCACAGCCGTTTTCAGATAGCCCTCAATGCAAAGGCTCTGGACGCAAATATTGGTGTGAGAGCTAATTCAATCAAGGAAACACTGCATGTTGGTGAAGGGCATATTGAAGAAGGATCAGCCGAGTGGTTCTTGTGGGAGAACAACTCCATTTGGCTCACTAACTTCACACACCATCAGGCTTCCAAGCAGCTCTCAAGGAAACTCAGTTTTCACACTCTATGCTTAGTGCCCTTTGAGTGCATTATCTAGGAATGATCCTGGTAGAGCATCCCACACAAACGAATGCTCCACATGCGGGTTTCACATGCCACCAACTCCACATTCACAGGCAACTTCAGCGCCACAGCCGTTTTCAGATAGCCCTCAATGCAAAGGCTCTAGACGCAAATATTGGTGTGAGAGCTAATTCAATCAAGGAAACACTGCATGTTGGTGAAGGGCATATTGAAGAAGGATCAGCCGAGTGGTTCTTGTGGGAGAACAACTCCATTTGGCTCACTAACTTCACACACCATCAGGCTTCCAAGCAGCTCTCAAGGAAACTCAGTTTTCACACTCTATGCTTAGTGCTCTTTGTGTGCCCAAGACTGAAATGAAGTTTGGTCAGCATCCCACACAAACGAATGCTCCACATGCGGGTTTCACATGCCACCAACTCCACATTCACAGGCAACTTCAGCGCTACAGCCGTTTTCAGATAGCCCTCAATGCAAAGGCTCTAGACGCAAATATTGGTGTGAGAGCTAATTCAATCAAGGAAACACTGCATGTTGGTGAAGGGCATATTGAAGAAGGATCAGCCGAGTGGTTCTTGTGGGAGAACAACTCCATTTGGCTCACTAACTTCACACACCATCAGGCTTCCAAGCAGCTCTCAAGGAAACTCAGTTTTCACACTCTATGCTTAGTGCCCTTTGAGTGCATTATCTAGGAATGAACCTGGTAGAGCATCCCACACAAACGAATGCTCCACATGCGGGTTTCACATGCCACCAACTCCACATTCACAGGCAACTTCAGCGCCACAGCCGTTTTCAGATAGCCCTCAATGCAAAGGCTCTAGACACAAATATTGGTGTGAGAGCTAATTCAATCAAGGAAACAGTGCCTGTTGGTGAAGGGCATATTGAAGAAGGATCAGCCGAGTGGTTCTTGTGGGAGAACAACTCCATTTGGCTCACTAACTTCACACACCATCAGGCTTCCAAGCAGCTCTCAAGGAAACTCAGTTTTCACACTCTATGCTTAGTGCCCTTTGAGTGCATTATCTAGGAATGAACCTGGTAGAGCATCCCACACAAACGAATGCTCCACATGCGGCTTTCACATGCCACCAACTCCACATTCACAGGCAACTTCAGCGCCACAGCCGTTTTCAGATAGCCCTCAATGCAAAGGCTCTGGACGCAAATATTGGTGTGAGAGCTAATTCAATCAAGGAAACACTGCATGTTGGTGAAGGGCATATTGAAGAAGGATCAGCCGAGTGGTTCTTGTGGGAGAACAACTCCATTTGGCTCACTAACTTCACACACCATCAGGCTTCCAAGCAGCTCTCAAGGAAACTCAGTTTTCACACTCTATGCTTAGTGCCCTTTGAGTGCATTATCTAGGAATGATCCTGGTAGAGCATCCCACACAAACGAATGCTCCACATGCGGGTTTCACATGCCACCAACTCCACATTCACAGGCAACTTCAGCGCCACAGCCGTTTTCAGATAGCCCTCAATGCAAAGGCTCTAGACGCAAATATTGGTGTGAGAGCTAATTCAATCAAGGAAACACTGCATGTTGGTGAAGGGCATATTGAAGAAGGATCAGCCGAGTGGTTCTTGTGGGAGAACAACTCCATTTGGCTCACTAACTTCACACACCATCAGGCTTCCAAGCAGCTCTCAAGGAAACTCAGTTTTCACACTCTATGCTTAGTGCTCTTTGTGTGCCCAAGACTGAAATGAAGTTTGGTCAGCATCCCACACAAACGAATGCTCCACATGCGGGTTTCACATGCCACCAACTCCACATTCACAGGCAACTTCAGCGCTACAGCCGTTTTCAGATAGCCCTCAATGCAAAGGCTCTAGACGCAAATATTGGTGTGAGAGCTAATTCAATCAAGGAAACACTGCATGTTGGTGAAGGGCATATTGAAGAAGGATCAGCCGAGTGGTTCTTGTGGGAGAACAACTCCATTTGGCTCACTAACTTCACACACCATCAGGCTTCCAAGCAGCTCTCAAGGAAACTCAGTTTTCACACTCTATGCTTAGTGCCCTTTGAGTGCATTATCTAGGAATGAACCTGGTAGAGCATCCCACACAAACGAATGCTCCACATGCGTGTTTCACATGCCACCAACTCCACATTCACAGGCAACTTCAGCGCCACAGCCGTTTTCAGATAGCCCTCAATGCAAAGGCTCTAGACACAAATATTGGTGTGAGAGCTAATTCAATCAAGGAAACAGTGCCTGTTGGTGAAGGGCATATTGAAGAAGGATCAGCCGAGTGGTTCTTGTGGGAGAACAACTCCATTTGGCTCACTAACTTCACACACCATCAGGCTTCCAAGCAGCTCTCAAGGAAACTCAGTTTTCACACTCTATGCTTAGTGCCCTTTGTATGGCTAGGACTGAAATGAACCTGGTAGAGCATCCCACACAAACGAATGCTCCACATGCGGGTTTCACATGCCACCAACTCCACATTCACAGGCAACTTCAGCGCCACAGCCGTTTTCAGATAGCCCTCAATGCAAAGGCTCTAGACGCAAATATTGGTGTGAGAGCTAATTCAATCAAGGAAACACTGCATGTTGGTGAAGGGCATATTGAAGAAGGATCAGCCGAGTGGTTCTTGTGGGAGAACAACTCCATTTGGCTCACTAACTTCACACACCATCAGGCTTCCAAGCAGCTCTCAAGGAAACAGTTTTCACACTCTATGCTTAGTGCCCTTTGAGTGCATTATCTAGGAATGAACCTGGTAGAGCATCCCACACAAACGAATGCTCCACATGCGGGTTTCACATGCCACCAACTCCACATTCACAGGCAACTTCAGCGCCACAGCCGTTTTCAGATAGCCCTCAATGCAAAGGCTCTAGACGCAAATATTGGTGTGAGAGCTAATTCAATCAAGGAAACACTGCATGTTGGTGAAGGGCATATTGAAGAAGGATCAGCCGAGTGGTTCTTGTGGGAGAACAACTCCATTTGGCTCACTAACTTCACACACCATCAGGCTTCCAAGCAGCTCTCAAGGAAACTCAGTTTTCACACTCTATGCTTAGTGCTCTTTGTGTGCCCAGGACTGAAATGAAGTTTGGTCAGCATCCCACACAAACGAATGCTCCACATGCGGGTTTCCCATGCCACCAACTCCACATTCACAGGCAACTTCAGCGCCACAGCCGTTTTCAGATAGCCCTCAATGCAAAGGCTCTAGACGCAAATATTGGTGTGAGAGCTAATTCAATCAAGGAAATACTGCATGTTGGTGAAGGGCATATTGAAGAAGGATCAGCCGAGTGGTTCTTGTGGGAGAACAACTCCATTTGGCTCACTAACTTCACACACCATCAGGCTTCCAAGCAGCTCTCAAGGAAACTCAGTTTTCACACTCTATGCTTAGTGCCCTTTGAGTGCATTATCTAGGAATGAACCTGGTAGAGCATCCCACACAAACGAATGCTCCACATGCGGGTTTCACATGCCACCAACTCCACATTCACAGGCAACTTCAGCGCTACAGCCGTTTTCAGATAGCCCTCAATGCAAAGGCTCTAGACGCAAATATTGGTGTGAGAGCTAATTCAATCAAGGAAACACTGCATGTTGGTGAAGGGCATATTGAAGAAGGATCAGCCGAGTGGTTCTTGTGGGAGAACAACTCCATTTGGCTCACTAACTTCACACACCATCAGGCTTCCAAGCAGCTCTCAAGGAAACTCAGTTTTCACACTCTATGCTTAGTGCCCTTTGAGTGCATTATCTAGGAATGAACCTGGTAGAGCATCCCACACAAACGAATGCTCCACATGCGGGTTTCACATGCCACCAACTCCACATTCACAGGCAACTTCAGCGCCACAGCCGTTTTCAGATAGCCCTCAATGCAAAGGCTCTAGACACAAATATTGGTGTGAGAGCTAATTCAATCAAGGAAACAGTGCCTGTTGGTGAAGGGCATATTGAAGAAGGATCAGCCGAGTGGTTCTTGTGGGAGAACAACTCCATTTGGCTCACTAACTTCACACACCATCAGGCTTCCAAGCAGCTCTCAAGGAAACTCAGTTTTCACACTCTATGCTTAGTGCCCTTTGTATGGCTAGGACTGAAATGAACCTGGTAGAGCATCCCACACAAACGAATGCTCCACATGCGGGTTTCACATGCCACCAACTCCACATTCACAGGCAACTTCAGCGCCACAGCTGTTTTCAGATAGCCCTCAATGCAAAGGCTCTAGACGCAAATATTGGTGTGAGAGCTAATTCAATCAAGGAAACACTGCATGTTGGTGAAGGGCATATTGAAGAAGGATCAGCCGAGTGGTTCTTGTGGGAGAACAACTCCATTTGGCTCACTAACTTCACACACCATCAGGCTTCCAAGCAGCTCTCAAGGAAACAGTTTTCACACTCTATGCTTAGTGCCCTTTGAGTGCATTATCTAGGAATGAACCTGGTAGAGCATCCCACACAAACGAATGCTCCACATGCGGGTTTCACATGCCACCAACTCCACATTCACAGGCAACTTCAGCGCCACAGCCGTTTTCAGATAGCCCTCAATGCAAAGGCTCTAGACGCAAATATTGGTGTGAGAGCTAATTCAATCAAGGAAACACTGCATGTTGGTGAAGGGCATATTGAAGAAGGATCAGCCGAGTGGTTCTTGTGGGAGAACAACTCCATTTGGCTCACTAACTTCACACACCATCAGGCTTCCAAGCAGCTCTCAAGGAAACTCAGTTTTCACACTCTATGCTTAGTGCTCTTTGTGTGCCCAGGACTGAAATGAAGTTTGGTCAGCATCCCACACAAACGAATGCTCCACATGCGGGTTTCCCATGCCACCAACTCCACATTCACAGGCAACTTCAGCGCCACAGCCGTTTTCAGATAGCCCTCAATGCAAAGGCTCTAGACGCAAATATTGGTGTGAGAGCTAATTCAATCAAGGAAATACTGCATGTTGGTGAAGGGCATATTGAAGAAGGATCAGCCGAGTGGTTCTTGTGGGAGAACAACTCCATTTGGCTCACTAACTTCACACACCATCAGGCTTCCAAGCAGCTCTCAAGGAAACTCAGTTTTCACACTCTATGCTTAGTGCCCTTTGAGTGCATTATCTAGGAATGAACCTGGTAGAGCATCCCACACAAACGAATGCTCCACATGCGGGTTTCACATGCCACCAACTCCACATTCACAGGCAACTTCAGCGCCACAGCTGTTTTCAGATAGCCCTCAATGCAAAGGCTCTAGACGCAAATATTGGTGTGAGAGCTAATTCAATCAAGGAAACACTGCATGTTGGTGAAGGGCATATTGAAGAAGGATCAGCCGAGTGGTTCTTGTGGGAGAACAACTCCATTTGGCTCACTAACTTCACACACCATCAGGCTTCCAAGCAGCTCTCAAGGAAACTCAGTTTTCACACTCTATGCTTAGTGCTCTTTGTGTGCCCAAGACTGAAATGAAGTTTGGTCAGCATCCCACACAAACGAATGCTCCACATGCGGGTTTCACATGCCACCAACTCCACATTCACAGGCAACTTCCGCGCCACAGCCGTTTTCAGATAGCCCTCAATGCAAAGGCTCTAGACGCAAATATTGGTGTGAGAGCTAATTCAATCAAGGAAATACTGCATGTTGGTGAAGGGCATATTGAAGAAGGATCAGCCGAGTGGTTCTTGTGGGAGAACAACTCCATTTGGCTCACTAACTTCACACACCATCAGGCTTCCAAGCAGCTCTCAAGGAAACTCAGTTTTCACACTCTATGCTTAGTGCCCTTTGAGTGCATTATCTAGGAATGAACCTGGTAGAGCATCCCACACAAACGAATGCTCCACATGCGGGTTTCACATGCCACCAACTCCACATTCACAGGCAACTTCAGCGCCACAGCCGTTTTCAGATAGCCCTCAATGCAAAGGCTCTAGACGCAAATATTGGTGTGAGAGCTAATTCAATCAAGGAAACACTGCATGTTGGTGAAGGGCATATTGAAGAAGGATCAGCCGAGTGGTTCTTGTGGGAGAACAACTCCATTTGGCTCACTAACTTCACACACCATCAGGCTTCCAAGCAGCTCTCAAGGAAACTCAGTTTTCACACTCTATGCTTAGTGCCCTTTGAGTGCATTATCTAGGAATGAACCTGGTAGAGCATCCCACACAAACGAATGCTCCACATGCGGCTTTCACATGCCACCAACTCCACATTCACAGGCAACTTCAGCGCCACAGCCGTTTTCAGATAGCCCTCAATGCAAAGGCTCTAGACGCAAATATTGGTGTGAGAGCTAATTCAATCAAGGAAACACTGCATGTTGGTGAAGGGCATATTGAAGAAGGATCAGCCGAGTGGTTCTTGTGGGAGAACAACTCCATTTGGCTCACTAACTTCACACACCATCAGGCTTCCAAGCAGCTCTCAAGGAAACTCAGTTTTCACACTCTATGCTTAGTGCCCTTTGAGTGCATTATCTAGGAATGATCCTGGTAGAGCATCCCACACAAACGAATGCTCCACATGCGGGTTTCACATGCCACCAACTCCACATTCACAGGCAACTTCAGCGCCACAGCCGTTTTCAGATAGCCCTCAATGCAAAGGCTCTAGACGCAAATATTGGTGTGAGAGCTAATTCAATCAAGGAAACACTGCATGTTGGTGAAGGGCATATTGAAGAAGGATCAGCCGAGTGGTTCTTGTGCGAGAACAACTCCATTTGGCTCACTAACTTCACACACCATCAGGCTTCCAAGCAGCTCTCAAGGAAACTCAGTTTTCACACTCTATGCTTAGTGCCCTTTGAGTGCATTATCTAGGAATGAACCTGGTAGAGCATCCCACACAAACGAATGCTCCACATGCGGGTTTCACATGCCACCAACTCCACATTCACAGGCAACTTCAGCGCCACAGCCGTTTTCAGATAGCAATCAATGCAAAGGCTCTAGACGCAAATATTGGTGTGAGAGCTAATTCAATCAAGGAAACACTGCATGTTGGTGAAGGGCATATTGAAGAAGGATCAGCCGAGTGGTTCTTGTGGGAGAACAACTCCATTTGGCTCACTAACTTCACACACCATCAGGCTTCCAAGCAGCTCTCAAGGAAACTCAGTTTTCACACTCTATGCTTAGTGCCCTTTGAGTGCATTATCTAGGAATGAACCTGGTAGAGCATCCCACACAAACGAATGCTCCACATGCGGCTTTCACATGCCACCAACTCCACATTCACAGGCAACTTCAGCGCCACAGCCGTTTTCAGATAGCCCTCAATGCAAAGGCTCTAGACGCAAATATTGGTGTGAGAGCTAATTCAATCAAGGAAACACTGCATGTTGGTGAAGGGCATATTGAAGAAGGATCAGCCGAGTGGTTCTTGTGGGAGAACAACTCCATTTGGCTCACTAACTTCACACACCATCAGGCTTCCAAGCAGCTCTCAAGGAAACTCAGTTTTCACACTCTATGCTTAGTGCCCTTTGAGTGCATTATCTAGGAATGAACCTGGTAGAGCATCCCACACAAACGAATGCTCCACATGCGGCTTTCACATGCCACCAACTCCACATTCACAGGCAACTTCAGCGCCACAGCCGTTTTCAGATAGCCCTCAATGCAAAGGCTCTAGACGCAAATATTGGTGTGAGAGCTAATTCAATCAAGGAAACACTGCATGTTGGTGAAGGGCATATTGAAGAAGGATCAGCCGAGTGGTTCTTGTGGGAGAACAACTCCATTTGGCTCACTAACTTCACACACCATCAGGCTTCCAAGCAGCTCTCAAGGAAACTCAGTTTTCACACTCTATGCTTAGTGCCCTTTGAGTGCATTATCTAGGAATGATCCTGGTAGAGCATCCCACACAAACGAATGCTCCACATGCGGGTTTCACATGCCACCAACTCCACATTCACAGGCAACTTCAGCGCCACAGCCGTTTTCAGATAGCCCTCAATGCAAAGGCTCTAGACGCAAATATTGGTGTGAGAGCTAATTCAATCAAGGAAATACTGCATGTTGGTGAAGGGCATATTGAAGAAGGATCAGCCGAGTGGTTCTTGTGGGAGAACAACTCCATTTGGCTCACTAACTTCACACACCATCAGGCTTCCAAGCAGCTCTCAAGGAAACTCAGTTTTCACACTCTATGCTTAGTGCCCTTTGAGTGCATTATCTAGGAATGAACCTGGTAGAGCATCCCACACAAACGAATGCTCCACATGCGGGTTTCACATGCCACCAACTCCACATTCACAGGCAACTTCAGCGCCACAGCCGTTTTCAGATAGCCCTCAATGCAAAGGCTCTAGACGCAAATATTGGTGTGAGAGCTAATTCAATCAAGGAAACACTGCATGTTGGTGAAGGGCATATTGAAGAAGGATCAGCCGAGTGGTTCTTGTGGGAGAACAACTCCATTTGGCTCACTAACTTCACACACCATCAGGCTTCCAAGCAGCTCTCAAGGAAAGTCAGTTTTCACACTCTATGCTTAGTGCCCTTTGAGTGCATTATCTAGGAATGATCCTGGTAGAGCATCCCACACAAACGAATGCTCCACATGCGGGTTTCACATGCCACCAACTCCACATTCACAGGCAACTTCAGCGCCACAGCCGTTTTCAGATAGCCCTCAATGCAAAGGCTCTAGACGCAAATATTGGTGTGAGAGCTAATTCAATCAAGGAAACAGTGCCTGTTGGTGAAGGGCATATTGAAGAAGGATCAGCCGAGTGGTTCTTGTGGGAGAACAACTCCATTTGGCTCACTAACTTCACACACCATCAGGCTTCCAAGCAGCTCTCAAGGAAACTCAGTTTTCACACTCTATGCTTAGTGCCCTTTGTATGGCTAGGACTGAAATGAACCTGGTAGAGCATCCCACACAAATGAATGCTCCACATGCGGGTTTCACATGCCACCAACTAAACATTCACAGGCAACTTCAGCGCCACAGCCGTTTTCAGATAGCAATCAATGCAAAGGATCTAGACGCAAATATTGGTGTGAGAGCTAATTCAATCAAGGAAACACTGCATGTTGGTGAAGGGCATATTGAAGAAGGATCAGCCGAGTGGTTCTTGTGGGAGAACAACTCCATTTGGCTCACTAACTTCACACACCATCAGGCTTCCAAGCAGCTCTCAAGGAAACTCAGTTTTCACACTCTATGCTTAGTGCTCTCTGTGTGCCCAGGACTGAAATGAAACTTGGTCAGCATCCCACACAAACGAATGCTCCACATGCGGGTTTCACATGCCACCAACTCCACATTCACAGGCAACTTCAGCGCCACAGCCGTTTTCAGATAGCCCTCAATGCAAAGGCTCTAGACGCAAATATTGGTGTGAGAGCTAATTCAATCAAGGAAACACTGCATGTTGGTGAAGGGCATATTGAAGAAGGATCAGCCGAGTGGTTCTTGTGGGAGAACAACTCCATTTGGCTCACTAACTTCACACACCATCAGGCTTCCAAGCAGCTCTCAAGGAAACTCAGTTTTCACACTCTATGCTTAGTGCCCTTTGAGTGCATTATCTAGGAATGATCCTGGTAGAGCATCCCACACAAACGAATGCTCCACATGCGGGTTTCACATGCCACCAACTCCACATTCACAGGCAACTTCAGCGCCACAGCCGTTTTCAGATAGCCCTCAATGCAAAGGCTCTAGACGCAAATATTGGTGTGAGAGCTAATTCAATCAAGGAAACACTGCATGTTGGTGAAGGGCATATTGAAGAAGGATCAGCCGAGTGGTTCTTGTGGGAGAACAACTCCATTTGGCTCACTAACTTCACACACCATCAGGCTTCCAAGCAGCTCTCAAGGAAACTCAGTTTTCACACTCTATGCTTAGTGCCCTTTGAGTGCATTATCTAGGAATGAACCTGGTAGAGCATCCCACACAAACGAATGCTCCACATGCGGGTTTCACATGCCACCAACTCCACATTCACAGGCAACTTCAGCGCCACAGCCGTTTTCAGATAGCAATCAATGCAAAGGCTCTAGACGCAAATATTGGTGTGAGAGCTAATTCAATCAAGGAAACACTGCATGTTGGTGAAGGGCATATTGAAGAAGGATCAGCCGAGTGGTTCTTGTGGGAGAACAACTCCATTTGGCTCACTAACTTCACACACCATCAGGCTTCCAAGCAGCTCTCAAGGAAACTCAGTTTTCACACTCTATGCTTAGTGCTCTCTGTGTGCCCAGGACTGAAATGAAACTTGGTCAGCATCCCACACAAACGAATGCTCCACATGCGGGTTTCACATGCCACCAACTCCACATTCACAGGCAACTTCAGCGCCACAGCCGTTTTCAGATAGCCCTCAATGCACAGGCTCTAGACGCAAATATTGGTGTGAGAGCTAATTCAATCAAGGAAACACTGCATGTTGGTGAAGGGCATATTGAAGAAGGATCAGCCGAGTGGTTCTTGTGGGAGAACAACTCCATTTGGCTCACTAACTTCACACACCATCAGGCTTCCAAGCAGCTCTCAAGGAAACTCAGTTTTCACACTCTATGCTTAGTGCCCTTTGAGTGCATTATCTAGGAATGAACCTGGTAGAGCATCCCACACAAACGAATGCTCCACATGCGGGTTTCACATGCCACCAACTCCACATTCACAGGCAACTTCAGCGCCACAGCCGTTTTCAGATAGCCCTCAATGCAAAGGCTCTAGACGCAAATATTGGTGTGAGAGCTAATTCAATCAAGGAAACACTGCATGTTGGTGAAGGGCATATTGAAGAAGGATCAGCCGAGTGGTTCTTGTGGGAGAACAACTCCATTTGGCTCACTAACTTCACACACCATCAGGCTTCCAAGCAGCTCTCAAGGAAAGTCAGTTTTCACACTCTATGCTTAGTGCCCTTTGAGTGCATTATCTAGGAATGATCCTGGTAGAGCATCCCACACAAACGAATGCTCCACATGCGGGTTTCACATGCCACCAACTCCACATTCACAGGCAACTTCAGCGCCACAGCCGTTTTCAGATAGCCCTCAATGCAAAGGCTCTAGACGCAAATATTGGTGTGAGAGCTAATTCAATCAAGGAAATACTGCATGTTGGTGAAGGGCATATTGAAGAAGGATCAGCCGAGTGGTTCTTGTGGGAGAACAACTCCATTTGGCTCACTAACTTCACACACCATCAGGCTTCCAAGCAGCTCTCAAGGAAACTCAGTTTTCACACTCTATGCTTAGTGCCCTTTGAGTGCATTATCTAGGAATGAACCTGGTAGAGCATCCCACACAAACGAATGCTCCACATGCGGGTTTCACATGCCACCAACTCCACATTCACAGGCAACTTCAGCGCCACAGCCGTTTTCAGATAGCAATCAATGCAAAGGCTCTAGACGCAAATATTGGTGTGAGAGCTAATTCAATCAAGGAAACACTGCATGTTGGTGAAGGGCATATTGAAGAAGGATCAGCCGAGTGGTTCTTGTGCGAGAACAACTCCATTTGGCTCACTAACTTCACACACCATCAGGCTTCCAAGCAGCTCTCAAGGAAACTCAGTTTTCACACTCTATGCTTAGTGCCCTTTGAGTGCATTATCTAGGAATGATCCTGGTAGAGCATCCCACACAAACGAATGCTCCACATGCGGGTTTCACATGCCACCAACTCCACATTCACAGGCAACTTCAGCGCCACAGCCGTTTTCAGATAGCCCTCAATGCAAAGGCTCTAGACGCAAATATTGGTGTGAGAGCTAATTCAATCAAGGAAACACTGCATGTTGGTGAAGGGCATATTGAAGAAGGATCAGCCGAGTGGTTCTTGTGCGAGAACAACTCCATTTGGCTCACTAACTTCACACACCATCAGGCTTCCAAGCAGCTCTCAAGGAAACTCAGTTTTCACACTCTATGCTTAGTGCCCTTTGAGTGCATTATCTAGGAATGAACCTGGTAGAGCATCCCACACAAACGAATGCTCCACATGCGGGTTTCACATGCCACCAACTCCACATTCACAGGCAACTTCAGCGCCACAGCCGTTTTCAGATAGCCCTCAATGCAAAGGCTCTAGACGCAAATATTGGTGTGAGAGCTAATTCAATCAAGGAAACACTGCATGTTGGTGAAGGGCATATTGAAGAAGGATCAGCCGAGTGGTTCTTGTGGGAGAACAACTCCATTTGGCTCACTAACTTCACACACCATCAGGCTTCCAAGCAGCTCTCAAGGAAACTCAGTTTTCACACTCTATGCTTAGTGCCCTTTGAGTGCATTATCTAGGAATGATCCTGGTAGAGCATCCCACACAAACGAATGCTCCACATGCGGGTTTCACATGCCACCAACTCCACATTCACAGGCAACTTCAGCGCCACAGCCGTTTTCAGATAGCCCTCAATGCAAAGGCTCTAGACGCAAATATTGGTGTGAGAGCTAATTCAATCAAGGAAACACTGCATGTTGGTGAAGGGCATATTGAAGAAGGATCAGCCGAGTGGTTCTTGTGCGAGAACAACTCCATTTGGCTCACTAACTTCACACACCATCAGGCTTCCAAGCAGCTCTCAAGGAAACTCAGTTTTCACACTCTATGCTTAGTGCCCTTTGAGTGCATTATCTAGGAATGAACCTGGTAGAGCATCCCACACAAACGAATGCTCCACATGCGGGTTTCACATGCCACCAACTCCACATTCACAGGCAACTTCAGCGCCACAGCCGTTTTCAGATAGCAATCAATGCAAAGGCTCTAGACGCAAATATTGGTGTGAGAGCTAATTCAATCAAGGAAACACTGCATGTTGGTGAAGGGCATATTGAAGAAGGATCAGCCGAGTGGTTCTTGTGGGAGAACAACTCCATTTGGCTCACTAACTTCACACACCATCAGGCTTCCAAGCAGCTCTCAAGGAAACTCAGTTTTCACACTCTATGCTTAGTGCTCTTTGTGTGCCCAGGACTGACATGAAACTTGGTCAGCATCCCACACAAACGAATGCTCCACATGCGGGTTTCACATGCCACCAACTCCACATTCACAGGCAACTTCAGCGCCACAGCCGTTTTCAGATAGCCCTCAATGCAAAGGCTCTAGACGCAAATATTGGTGTGAGAGCTAATTCAATCAAGGAAACACTGCATGTTGGTGAAGGGCATATTGAAGAAGGATCAGCCGAGTGGTTCTTGTGGGAGAACAACTCCATTTGGCTCACTAACTTCACACACCATCAGGCTTCCAAGCAGCTCTCAAGGAAACTCAGTTTTCACACTCTATGCTTAGTGCCCTTTGAGTGCATTATCTAGGAATGAACCTGGTAGAGCATCCCACACAAACGAATGCTCCACATGCGGGTTTCACATGCCACCAACTCCACATTCACAGGCAACTTCAGCGCCACAGCCGTTTTCAGATAGCCCTCAATGCAAAGGCTCTAGACGCAAATATTGGGTGTGAGAGCTAATTCAATCAAGGAAACACTGCATGTTGGTGAAGGGCATATTGAAGAAGGATCAGCCGGAGTGGTTCTTGTGGGAGAACAACTCCATTTGGCTCACTAACTTCACACACCATCAGGCTTCCAAGCAGCTCTCAAGGAAAGTCAGTTTTCACACTCTATGCTTAGTGCCCTTTGAGTGCATTATCTAGGAATGATCCTGGTAGAGCATCCCACACAAACGAATGCTCCACATGCGGGTTTCACATGCCACCCAACTCCACATTCACAGGCAACTTCAGCGCCACAGCCGTTTTCAGATAGCCCTCAATGCAAAGGCTCTAGACGCAAATATTGGTGTGAGAGCTAATTCAATCAAGGAAATACTGCATGTTGGTGAAGGGCATATTGAAGAAGGATCAGCCGAGTGGTTCTTGGAGAACAACTCCATTTGGCTCACTAACTTCACACACCATCAGGCTTCCAAGCAGCTCTCAAGGAAACTCAGTTTTCACACTCTATGCTTAGTGCCCTTTGAGTGCATTATCTAGGAATGAACCTGGTAGAGCATCCCACACAAACGAATGCTCCACATGCGGGTTTCACATGCCACCAACTCCACATTCACAGGCAACTTCAGCGCCACAGCCGTTTTCAGATAGCAATCAATGCAAAGGCTCTAGACGCAAATATTGGTGTGAGAGCTAATTCAATCAAGGAAACACTGCATGTTGGTGAAGGGCATATTGAAGAAGGATCAGCCGAGTGGTTCTTGTGCGAGAACAACTCCATTTGGCTCACTAACTTCACACACCATCAGGCTTCCAAGCAGCTCTCAAGGAAACTCAGTTTTCACACTCTATGCTTAGTGCCCTTTGAGTGCATTATCTAGGAATGATCCTGGTAGAGCATCCCACACAAACGAATGCTCCACATGCGGGTTTCACATGCCACCAACTCCACATTCACAGGCAACTTCCACGCCACAGCCGTTTTCAGATAGCCCTCAATGCAAAGGCTCTAGACGCAAATATTGGTGTGAGAGCTAATTCAATCAAGGAAACACTGCATGTTGGTGAAGGGCATATTGAAGAAGGATCAGCCGAGTGGTTCTTGTGCGAGAACAACTCCATTTGGCTCACTAACTTCACACACCATCAGGCTTCCAAGCAGCTCTCAAGGAAACTCAGTTTTCACACTCTATGCTTAGTGCCCTTTGAGTGCATTATCTAGGAATGAACCTGGTAGAGCATCCCACACAAACGAATGCTCCACATGCGGGTTTCACATGCCACCAACTCCACATTCACAGGCAACTTCAGCGCCACAGCCGTTTTCAGATAGCCCTCAATGCAAAGGCTCTAGACGCAAATATTGGTGTGAGAGCTAATTCAATCAAGGAAACACTGCATGTTGGTGAAGGGCATATTGAAGAAGGATCAGCCGAGTGGTTCTTGTGGGAGAACAACTCCATTTGGCTCACTAACTTCACACACCATCAGGCTTCCAAGCAGCTCTCAAGGAAACTCAGTTTTCACACTCTATGCTTAGTGCCCTTTGAGTGCATTATCTAGGAATGATCCTGGTAGAGCATCCCACACAAACGAATGCTCCACATGCGGGTTTCACATGCCACCAACTCCACATTCACAGGCAACTTCAGCGCCACAGCCGTTTTCAGATAGCCCTCAATGCAAAGGCTCTAGACGCAAATATTGGTGTGAGAGCTAATTCAATCAAGGAAACACTGCATGTTGGTGAAGGGCATATTGAAGAAGGATCAGCCGAGTGGTTCTTGTGCGAGAACAACTCCATTTGGCTCACTAACTTCACACACCATCAGGCTTCCAAGCAGCTCTCAAGGAAACTCAGTTTTCACACTCTATGCTTAGTGCCCTTTGAGTGCATTATCTAGGAATGAACCTGGTAGAGCATCCCACACAAACGAATGCTCCACATGCGGGTTTCACATGCCACCAACTCCACATTCACAGGCAACTTCAGCGCCACAGCCGTTTTCAGATAGCAATCAATGCAAAGGCTCTAGACGCAAATATTGGTGTGAGAGCTAATTCAATCAAGGAAACACTGCATGTTGGTGAAGGGCATATTGAAGAAGGATCAGCCGAGTGGTTCTTGTGGGAGAACAACTCCATTTGGCTCACTAACTTCACACACCATCAGGCTTCCAAGCAGCTCTCAAGGAAACTCAGTTTTCACACTCTATGCTTAGTGCTCTTTGTGTGCCCAGGACTGAAATGAAACTTGGTCAGCATCCCACACAAACGAATGCTCCACATGCGGGTTTCACATGCCACCAACTCCACATTCACAGGCAACTTCAGCGCCACAGCCGTTTTCAGATAGCCCTCAATGCAAAGGCTCTAGACGCAAATATTGGTGTGAGAGCTAATTCAATCAAGGAAACACTGCATGTTGGTGAAGGGCATATTGAAGAAGGATCAGCCGAGTGGTTCTTGTGGGAGAACAACTCCATTTGGCTCACTAACTTCACACACCATCAGGCTTCCAAGCAGCTCTCAAGGAAACTCAGTTTTCACACTCTATGCTTAGTGCCCTTTGAGTGCATTATCTAGGAATGAACCTGGTAGAGCATCCCACACAAACGAATGCTCCACATGCGGGTTTCACATGCCACCAACTCCACATTCACAGGCAACTTCAGCGCCACAGCCGTTTTCAGATAGCCCTCAATGCAAAGGCTCTAGACGCAAATATTGGTGTGAGAGCTAATTCAATCAAGGAAACACTGCATGTTGGTGAAGGGCATATTGAAGAAGGATCAGCCGAGTGGTTCTTGTGGGAGAACAACTCCATTTGGCTCACTAACTTCACACACCATCAGGCTTCCAAGCAGCTCTCAAGGAAAGTCAGTTTTCACACTCTATGCTTAGTGCCCTTTGAGTGCATTATCTAGGAATGATCCTGGTAGAGCATCCCACACAAACGAATGCTCCACATGCGGGTTTCACATGCCACCAACTCCACATTCACAGGCAACTTCAGCGCCACAGCCGTTTTCAGATAGCCCTCAATGCAAAGGCTCTAGACGCAAATATTGGTGTGAGAGCTAATTCAATCAAGGAAACACTGCATGTTGGTGAAGGGCATATTGAAGAAGGATCAGCCGAGTGGTTCTTGTGGGAGAACAACTCCATTTGGCTCACTAACTTCACACACCATCAGGCTTCCAAGCAGCTCTCAAGGAAACTCAGTTTTCACACTCTATGCTTAGTGCCCTTTGAGTGCATTATCTAGGAATGAACCTGGTAGAGCATCCCACACAAACGAATGCTCCACATGCGGCTTTCACATGCCACCAACTCCACATTCACAGGCAACTTCAGCGCCACAGCCGTTTTCAGATAGCCCTCAATGCAAAGGCTCTAGACGCAAATATTGGTGTGAGAGCTAATTCAATCAAGGAAACAGTGCCTGTTGGTGAAGGGCATATTGAAGAAGGATCAGCCGAGTGGTTCTTGTGGGAGAACAACTCCATTTGGCTCACTAACTTCACACACCATCAGGCTTCCAAGCAGCTCTCAAGGAAACTCAGTTTTCACACTCTATGCTTAGTGCCCTTTGTATGGCTAGGACTGAAATGAACCTGGTAGAGCATCCCACACAAATGAATGCTCCACATGCGGGTTTCACATGCCACCAACTCCACATTCACAGGCAACTTCAGCGCCACAGCCGTTTTCAGATAGCCCTCAATGCAAAGGCTCTAGACGCAAATATTGGTGTGAGAGCTAATTCAATCAAGGAAACACTGCATGTTGGTGAAGGGCATATTGAAGAAGGATCAGCCGAGTGGTTCTTGTGGGAGAACAACTCCATTTGGCTCACTAACTTCACACACCATCAGGCTTCCAAGCAGCTCTCAAGGAAACTCAGTTTTCACACTCTATGCTTAGTGCTCTCTGGGTGCCCAGGACTGAAATGAAACTTGGTCAGCATCCCACACAAACGAATGCTCCACATGCGGGTTTCACATGCCACCAACTCCACATTCACAGGCAACTTCAGCGCCACAGCCGTTTTCAGATAGCCCTCAATGCAAAGGCTCTAGACGCAAATATTGGTGTGAGAGCTAATTCAATCAAGGAAACACTGCATGTTGGTGAAGGGCATATTGAAGAAGGATCAGCCGAGTGGTTCTTGTGGGAGAACAACTCCATTTGGCTCACTAACTTCACACACCATCAGGCTTCCAAGCAGCTCTCAAGGAAACTCAGTTTTCACACTCTATGCTTAGTGCCCTTTGAGTGCATTATCTAGCAATGATCCTGGTAGAGCATCCCACACAAACGAATGCTCCACATGCGGGTTTCACATGCCACCAACTCCACATTCACAGGCAACTTCAGCGCCACAGCCGTTTTCAGATAGCCCTCAATGCAAAGGCTCTAGACGCAAATATTGGTGTGAGAGCTAATTCAATCAAGGAAACACTGCATGTTGGTGAAGGGCATATTGAAGAAGGATCAGCCGAGTGGTTCTTGTGCGAGAACAACTCCATTTGGCTCACTAACTTCACACACCATCAGGCTTCCAAGCAGCTCTCAAGGAAACTCAGTTTTCACACTCTATGCTTAGTGCCCTTTGAGTGCATTATCTAGGAATGAACCTGGTAGAGCATCCCTAACAAACGAATGCTCCACATGCGGGTTTCACATGCCACCAACTCCACATTCACAGGCAACTTCAGCGCCACAGCCGTTTTCAGATAGCAATCAATGCAAAGGCTCTAGACGCAAATATTGGTGTGAGAGCTAATTCAATCAAGGAAACACTGCATGTTGGTGAAGGGCATATTGAAGAAGGATCAGCCGAGTGGTTCTTGTGGGAGAACAACTCCATTTGGCTCACTAACTTCACACACCATCAGGCTTCCAAGCAGCTCTCAAGGAAACTCAGTTTTCACACTCTATGCTTAGTGCTCTCTGTGTGCCCAGGACTGAAATGAAACTTGGTCAGCATCCCACACAAACGAATGCTCCACATGCGGGTTTCACATGCCACCAACTCCACATTCACAGGCAACTTCAGCGCCACAGCCGTTTTCAGATAGCCCTCAATGCACAGGCTCTAGACGCAAATATTGGTGTGAGAGCTAATTCAATCAAGGAAACACTGCATGTTGGTGAAGGGCATATTGAAGAAGGATCAGCCGAGTGGTTCTTGTGGGAGAACAACTCCATTTGGCTCACTAACTTCACACACCATCAGGCTTCCAAGCAGCTCTCAAGGAAACTCAGTTTTCACACTCTATGCTTAGTGCCCTTTGAGTGCATTATCTAGGAATGAACCTGGTAGAGCATCCCACACAAACGAATGCTCCACATGCGGGTTTCACATGCCACCAACTCCACATTCACAGGCAACTTCAGCGCCACAGCCGTTTTCAGATAGCCCTCAATGCAAAGGCTCTAGACGCAAATATTGGTGTGAGAGCTAATTCAATCAAGGAAACACTGCATGTTGGTGAAGGGCATATTGAAGAAGGATCAGCCGAGTGGTTCTTGTGGGAGAACAACTCCATTTGGCTCACTAACTTCACACACCATCAGGCTTCCAAGCAGCTCTCAAGGAAAGTCAGTTTTCACACTCTATGCTTAGTGCCCTTTGAGTGCATTATCTAGGAATGATCCTGGTAGAGCATCCCACACAAACGAATGCTCCACATGCGGGTTTCACATGCCACCAACTCCACATTCACAGGCAACTTCAGCGCCACAGCCGTTTTCAGATAGCCCTCAATGCAAAGGCTCTAGACGCAAATATTGGTGTGAGAGCTAATTCAATCAAGGAAATACTGCATGTTGGTGAAGGGCATATTGAAGAAGGATCAGCCGAGTGGTTCTTGTGGGAGAACAACTCCATTTGGCTCACTAACTTCACACACCATCAGGCTTCCAAGCAGCTCTCAAGGAAACTCAGTTTTCACACTCTATGCTTAGTGCCCTTTGAGTGCATTATCTAGGAATGAACCTGGTAGAGCATCCCACACAAACGAATGCTCCACATGCGGGTTTCACATGCCACCAACTCCACATTCACAGGCAACTTCAGCGCCACAGCCGTTTTCAGATAGCCCTCAATGCAAAGGCTCTAGACGCAAATATTGGTGTGAGAGCTAATTCAATCAAGGAAACACTGCATGTTGGTGAAGGGCATATTGAAGAAGGATCAGCCGAGTGGTTCTTGTGGGAGAACAACTCCATTTGGCTCACTAACTTCACACACCATCAGGCTTCCAAGCAGCTCTCAAGGAAACTCAGTTTTCACACTCTATGCTTAGTGCCCTTTGAGTGCATTATCTAGGAATGATCCTGGTAGAGCATCCCACACAAACGAATGCTCCACATGCGGGTTTCACATGCCACCAACTCCACATTCACAGGCAACTTCAGCGCCACAGCCGTTTTCAGATAGCCCTCAATGCAAAGGCTCTAGACGCAAATATTGGTGTGAGAGCTAATTCAATCAAGGAAACACTGCATGTTGGTGAAGGGCATATTGAAGAAGGATCAGCCGAGTGGTTCTTGTGCGAGAACAACTCCATTTGGCTCACTAACTTCACACACCATCAGGCTTCCAAGCAGCTCTCAAGGAAACTCAGTTTTCACACTCTATGCTTAGTGCCCTTTGAGTGCATTATCTAGGAATGATCCTGGTAGAGCATCCCACACAAACGAATGCTCCACATGCGGGTTTCACATGCCACCAACTCCACATTCACAGGCAACTTCAGCGCCACAGCCGTTTTCAGATAGCCCTCAATGCAAAGGCTCTAGACGCAAATATTGGTGTGAGAGCTAATTCAATCAAAGAAACACTGCATGTTGGTGAAGGGCATATTGAAGAAGGATCAGCCGAGTGGTTCTTGTGCGAGAACAACTCCATTTGGCTCACTAACTTCACACACCATCAGGCTTCCAAGCAGCTCTCAAGGAAACTCAGTTTTCACACTCTATGCTTAGTGCCCTTTGAGTGCATTATCTAGGAATGAACCTGGTAGAGCATCCCACACAAACGAATGCTCCACATGCGGGTTTCACATGCCACCAACTCCACATTCACAGGCAACTTCAGCGCCACAGCCGTTTTCAGATAGCAATCAATGCAAAGGCTCTAGACGCAAATATTGGTGTGAGAGCTAATTCAATCAAGGAAACACTGCATGTTGGTGAAGGGCATATTGAAGAAGGATCAGCCGAGTGGTTCTTGTGGGAGAACAACTCCATTTGGCTCACTAACTTCACACACCATCAGGCTTCCAAGCAGCTCTCAAGGAAACTCAGTTTTCACACTCTATGCTTAGTGCTCTCTGTGTGCCCAGGACTGAAATGAAACTTGGTCAGCATCCCACACAAACGAATGCTCCACATGCGGGTTTCACATGCCACCAACTCCACATTCACAGGCAACTTCAGCGCCACAGCCGTTTTCAGATAGCCCTCAATGCAAAGGCTCTAGACGCAAATATTGGTGTGAGAGCTAATTCAATCAAGGAAACAGTGCCTGTTGGTGAAGGGCATATTGAAGAAGGATCAGCCGAGTGGTTCTTGTGGGAGAACAACTCCATTTGGCTCACTAACTTCACACACCATCAGGCTTCCAAGCAGCTCTCAAGGAAACTCAGTTTTCACACTCTATGCTTAGTGCCCTTTGTATGGCTAGGACTGAAATGAACCTGGTAGAGCATCCCACACAAATGAATGCTCCACATGCGGGTTTCACATGCCACCAACTCCACATTCACAGGCAACTTCAGCGCCACAGCCGTTTTCAGATAGCAATCAATGCAAAGGCTCTAGACGCAAATATTGGTGTGAGAGCTAATTCAATCAAGGAAACACTGCATGTTGGTGAAGGGCATATTGAAGAAGGATCAGCCGAGTGGTTCTTGTGGGAGAACAACTCCATTTGGCTCACTAACTTCACACACCATCAGGCTTCCAAGCAGCTCTCAAGGAAACTCAGTTTTCACACTCTATGCTTAGTGCTCTCTGTGTGCCCAGGACTGAAATGAAACTTGGTCAGCATCCCACACAAACGAATGCTCCACATGCGGGTTTCACATGCCACCAACTCCACATTCACAGGCAACTTCAGCGCCACAGCCGTTTTCAGATAGCCCTCAATGCAAAGGCTCTAGACGCAAATATTGGTGTGAGAGCTAATTCAATCAAGGAAATACTGCATGTTGGTGAAGGGCATATTGAAGAAGGATCAGCCGAGTGGTTCTTGTGGGAGAACAACTCCATTTGGCTCACTAACTTCACACACCATCAGGCTTCCAAGCAGCTCTCAAGGAAACTCAGTTTTCACACTCTATGCTTAGTGCCCTTTGAGTGCATTATCTAGGAATGAACCTGGTAGAGCATCCCACACAAACGAATGCTCCACATGCGGGTTTCACATGCCACCAACTCCACATTCACAGGCAACTTCAGCGCCACAGCCGTTTTCAGATAGCCCTCAATGCAAAGGCTCTAGACGCAAATATTGGTGTGAGAGCTAATTCAATCAAGGAAACACTGCATGTTGGTGAAGGGCATATTGAAGAAGGATCAGCCGAGTGGTTCTTGTGGGAGAACAACTCCATTTGGCTCACTAACTTCACACACCATCAGGCTTCCAAGCAGCTCTCAAGGAAACTCAGTTTTCACACTCTATGCTTAGTGCTCTTTGTGTGCCCAAGACTGAAATGATGTTTGGTCAGCATCCCACACAAACGAATGCTCCACATGCGGGTTTCACATGCCACCAACTCCACATTCACAGGCAACTTCAGCGCCACAGCCGTTTTCAGATAGCCCTCAATGCAAAGGCTCTAGACGCAAATATTGGTGTGAGAGCTAATTCAATCAAGGAAATACTGCATGTTGGTGAAGGGCATATTGAAGAAGGATGAGCCGAGTGGTTCTTGTGGGAGAACAACTCCATTTGGCTCACTAACTTCACACACCATCAGGCTTCCAAGCAGCTCTCAAGGAAACTCAGTTTTCACACTCTATGCTTAGTGCCCTTTGAGTGCATTATCTAGGAATGAACCTGGTAGAGCATCCCACACAAACGAATGCTCCACATGCGGGTTTCACATGCCACCAACTCCACATTCACAGGCAACTTCAGCGCCACAGCCGTTTTCAGATAGCCCTCAATGCAAAGGCTCTAGACGCAAATATTGGTGTGAGAGCTAATTCAATCAAGGAAACACTGCATGTTGGTGAAGGGCATATTGAAGAAGGATCAGCCGAGTGGTTCTTGTGGGAGAACAACTCCATTTGGCTCACTAACTTCACACACCATCAGGCTTCCAAGCAGCTCTCAAGGAAACTCAGTTTTCACACTCTATGCTTAGTGCCCTTTGTATGGCGAGGACTGAAATGAACCTGGTAGAGCATCGCACACAAACGAATGCTCCACATGCGGGTTTCACATGCCACCAACTCCACATTCACAGGCAACTTCAGCGCCACAGCCGTTTTCAGATAGCCCTCAATGCAAAGGCTCTAGACGCAAATATTGGTGTGAGAGCTAATTCAATCAAGGAAAAACTGCATGTTGGTGAAGGGCATATTGAGGAAGGAAGAGCCGAGTGGTTCTTGTGGGAGAACAACTCTATTTGGCTCACTAACTTCACACACCATCAGGCTTCCAAGCAGCTCTCAAGGAAACTCAGTTTTCACACTCTATGCTTAGTGCTCTTTGTGTGCCCAGGACTGACATGAAGCTTGGTCAGCATCCCACAGAAACGGATGCTCCACATGCGGGTTTCACATGCCACCAACTCCACATTCACAGGCAACTTCAGCGCCACAGCCGTTTTCAGATAGCCCTCAATGCAAAGGCTCCAGACGCAAATATTGGTGTGAGAGCTAATTCAATCCAGGAAACACTGCATGTTGGTGAAGGGCATATTGAAGAAGGATCAGCCGAGTGGTTCTTGTGGGAGAACAACTCCATTTGGCTCACTAACTTCACACACCATCAGGCTTATAACCAGCTCTCAAGGAATCTCAGTTTTCACACTCTATGCTTAGTGCCCTTTGTATGGTTAGGACTGAAATGAACCTGGTAGAGCATCCCACACAAACGAATGCTCCACATGCGGGTTTCACATGCCACCAACTCCACATTCACAGGCAACTTCAGCGCCACAGCCGTTTTCAGATAGCCCTCAATGCAAAGGCTCTAGACGCAAATATTGGTGTGAGAGCTAATTCAATCCAGGAAACACTGCATGTTGGTGAAGGGCATATTGAAGAAGGATCAGCCGAGTGGTTCTTGTGGGAGAACAACTCCATTTGGCTCACTAACTTCACACACCATCAGGCTTCCAAGCAGCTCTCAAGGAAACTCAGTTTTCACACTCTATGCTTAGTGCCCTTTGAGTGCATTATCTAGGAATGAACCTAGTAGAGCATCCCACACAAACGAATGCTCCACATGCGGGTTTCACATGCCACCAACTCCACATTCACAGGCAACTTCAGCGCCACATCCGTTTTCAGATAGCCCTCAATGCAAAGGCTCTAGACGCAAATATTGGTGTGAGAGCTAATTCAATCAAGGAAACACTGCATGTTGGTGAAGGGTATATTGAAGAAGGATCAGCCGAGTGGTTCTTGTGGGAGAACAAATCCATTTGGCTCACTAACTTCACACACCATCAGGCTTCCAAGCAGCTCTCAAGGAAACTCAGTTTTCACACTCTATGCTTAGTGCTCTTTGTGTGCCCAGGACTGAAATGAAGCTTGGTCAGCATCCCACACAAACGCATGCTCCACATGCGGGTTTCACATGCCACCAACTCCACATTCACAGGCAACTTCAGCGCCACAGCCGTTTTCAGATAGCCCTCAATGCAAAGGCTCTAGACGCAAATATTGGTGTGAGAGCTAATTCAATCAAGGAAACACTGCATGTTGGTGAAGGGCATATTGAAGAAGGATCAGCCGAGTGGTTCTTGTGGGAGAACAACTCCATTTGGCTCACTAACTTCACACACCATCAGGCTTATAAGCAGCTCTCAAGAAAACTCAGTTTTCACACTCTATGCTTAGTGCCCTTTGAGTGCATTATCTAGGAATGAACCTGGTAGAGCATCCCACACAAACGAATGCTCCACATGCGGGTTTCACATGCCACCAACTCCACATTCACAGGCAACTTCAGCGCCACAGCCGTTTTCAGATAGCCCTCAATGCAAAGGCTCTAGACGCAAATATTGGTGTGAGAGCTAATTCAATCAAGGAAACACTGCATGTTGGTGAAGGGCATATTGAAGAAGGATCAGCTGAGTGGTTCTTGTGGGAGAACAACTCCATTTGGCTCACTAACTTCACACACCATCAGGCTTCCAAGCAGCTCTCAAGGAAACTCAGTTTTCACACTCTATGCTTAGTGATCTTTGTGTGCCCAGGACTGAAATGAAGCTTGGTCAGCATCCCACACAAACGAATGCTTCACATGCGGGTTTCACATGCCACCAACTCCACATTCACAGGCAACTTCAGCGCCACAGCCGTTTTCAGATAGCCCTCAATGCAAAGGCTCTAGACGCAAATATTGGTGTGAGAGCTAATTCAATCAAGGAAACACTGCATGTTGGTGAAGGGCATATTGAAGAAGGATCAGCTGAGTGGTTCTTGTGGGAGAACAACTCCATTTGGCTCACTAACTTCACACACCATCAGGCTTCCAAGCAGCTCTCAAGGAAACTCAGTTTTCACACTCTATGCTTAGTGCTCTTTGTGTGCCCAGGACTGAAATGAATCTTGGTCAGCATCCCACACAAACGAATGCTCCACATGCGGGTTTCACATGCCACCAACTCCACATTCACAGGCAACTTCAGCGCCACAGCCGTTTTCAGATAGCCCTCAATGCAAAGGCTCTAGACGCAAATATTGGTGTGAGAGCTAATTCAATCAAGGAAATACTGCATGTTGGTGAAGGGCATATTGAAGAAGGATCAGCCGAGTGGTTCTTGTGGGAGAACAACTCCATTTGGCTCACTAGCTTCACGCACCATCAGGCTTCCAAGCAGCTCTCAAGGAAACTCAGTTTTCACATTCTATGCTTAGTGCCCTTTGTATGGCTAGGACTGAAATGAACCTGGTAGAGCATCCCACACAAACGAATGCTCCACATGCGGGTTTCACATGCCACCAACTCCACATTCACAGGCAACTTCAGCGCCACAGCCGTTTTCAGATAGCCCTCAATGCAAAGGCTCTAGAAGCAAATATTGGTGTGAGAGCTAATTCAATCCAGGAAACACTGCATGTTGGTGAAGGGCATATTGAAGAAGGATCAGCCGAGTGGTTCTTGTGGGAGAACAACTCCATTTGGCTCACTAACTTCACACACCATCAGGCTTCCAAGCAGCTCTCAAGGAAACTCAGTTTTCACACTCTATGCTTAGTGCCCTTTGAGTGCATTATCTAGGAATGAACCTAGTAGAGCATCCCACACAAACGAATGCTCCACATGCGGGTTTCACATGCCACCAACTCCACATTCACAGGCAACTTCAGCGCCACATCCGTTTTCAGATAGCCCTCAATGCAAAGGCTCTAGACGCAAATATTGGTGTGAGAGCTAATTCAATCAAGGAAACACTGCATGTTGGTGAAGGGCATATTGAAGAAGGATCAGCCGAGTGGTTCTTGTGGGAGAACAACTCCATTTGGCTCACTAACTTCACACACCATCAGGCTTCCAAGCAGCTCTCAAGGAAACTCAGTTTTCACACTCTATGCTTAGTGCTCTTTGTGTGCCCAGGACTGAAATGAAGCTTGGTCAGCATCCCACACAAACGAATGCTCCACATGCGGGTTTCACATGCCACCAACTCCACATTCACAGGCAACTTCAGCGCCACAGCCGTTTTCAGATAGCCCTCAATGCAAAGGCTCTAGACGCAAATATTGGTGTGAGAGCTAATTCAATCAAGGAAACACTGCATGTTGGTGAAGGGCATATTGAAGAAGGATCAGCCGAGTGGTTCTTGTGGGAGAACAACTCCATTTGGCTCACTAACTTCACACACCATCAGGCTTCCAAGCAGCTCTCAAGGAAACTCAGTTTTCACACTCTATGCTTAGTGCCCTTTGAGTGCATTATCTAGGAATGAACCTGGTAGAGCATCCCACACAAACGAATGCTCCACATGCGGGTTTCACATGCCACCAACTCCACATTCACAGGCAACTTCAGCGCCACAGCCGTTTTCAGATAGCCCTCAATGCAAAGGCTCTAGACGCAAATATTGGTGTGAGAGCTAATTCAATCCAGGAAACACTGCATGTTGGTGAAGGGCATATTGAAGAAGGAAGAGCCGAGTGGTTCTTGTGGGAGAACAACTCTATTTGGCTCACTAACTTCACACACCATCAGGCTTCCAAGCAGCTCTCAAGGAAACTCAGTTTTCACACTCTATGCTTAGTGCTCTTTGTGTGCCCAGGACTGACATGAAGCTTGGTCAGCATCCCACAGAAACGGATGCTCCACATGCGGGTTTCACATGCCACCAACTCCACATTCACAGGCAACTTCAGCGCCACAGCCGTTTTCAGATAGCCCTCAATGCAAAGGCTCTAGACGCAAATATTGGTGTGAGAGCTAATTCAATCAAGGAAACACTGCATGTTGGTGAAGGGCATATTGAAGAAGGATCAGCCGAGTGGTTCTTGTGGGAGAACAACTCCATTTGGCTCACTAACTTCACACACCATCAGGCTTCCAAGCAGCTCTCAAGGAAACTCAGTTTTCACACTCTATGCTTAGTGCCCTTTGTATGGCTAGGACTGAAATGAACCTGGTAGAGCATCCCACACAAACGAATGCTCCACATGCGGGTTTCACATGCCACCAACTCCACATTCACAGGCAACTTCAGCGCCACAGCCGTTTTCAGATAGCCCTCAATGCAAAGGCTCTAGACGCAAATATTGGTGTGAGAGCTAATTCAATCAAGGAAACACTGCATGTTGGTGAAGGGCATATTGAAGAAGGATCAGCCGAGTGGTTCTTGTGGGAGAACAACTCTATTTGGCTCACTAACTTCACACACCATCAGGCTTCCAAGCAGCTCTCAAGGAAACTCAGTTTTCACACTCTATGCTTAGTGCTCTTTGTGTGCCCAGGACTGACATGAAGCTTGGTCAGCATCCCACACAGAAACGGATGCTCCACATGCGGGTTTCACATGCCACCAACTCCACATTCACAGGCAACTTCAGCGCCACAGCCGTTTTCAGATAGCCCTCAATGCAAAGGCTCCAGACGCAAATATTGGTGTGAGAGCTAATTCAATGAAGGAAACACTGCATGTTGGTGAAGGGCATATTGAAGAAGGATCAGCCGAGTGGTTCTTGTGGGAGAACAACTCCATTTGGCTCACTAACTTCACACACCATCAGGCTTATAAGCAGCTCTCAAGGAAACTCAGTTTTCACACTCTATGCTTAGTGCCCTTTGTATGGCTAGGACTGAAATGAACCTGGTAGAGCATCCCACACAAACGAATGCTCCACATGCGGGTTTCACATGCCACCAACTCCACATTCACAGGCAACTTCAGCGCCACAGCCGTTTTCAGATAGCCCTCAATGCAAAGGCTCTAGACGCAAATATTGGTGTGAGAGCTAATTCAATCAAGGAAACAGTGCCTGTTGGTGAAGGGCATATTGAAGAAGGATCAGCCGAGTGGTTCTTGTGGGAGAACAACTCCATTTGGCTCACTAACTTCACACACCATCAGGCTTCCAAGCAGCTCTCAAGGAAACTCAGTTTTCACACTCTATGCTTAGCGCCCTTTGAGTGCGTTATCTAGGAATGAACCTGGTAGAGCATCCCACACAAACGAATGCTCCACATGCGGCTTTCACATGCCACCAACTCCACATTCACAGGCAACTTCAGCGCCACAGCCGTTTTCAGATAGCCCTCAATGCAAAGGCTCTAGACGCAAATATTGGTGTGAGAGCTAATTCAATCAAGGAAACACTGCATGTTGGTGAAGGGCATATTGAAGAAGGATCAGCCGAGTGGTTCTTGTGGGAGAACAACTCCATTTGGCTCACTAACTTCACGCACCATCAGGCTTCCAAGCAGCTCTCAAGGAAACTCAGTTTTCACACTCTATGCTTAGTGCCCTTTGTATGGCGAGGACTGAAATGAACCTGGTAGAGCATCCCACACAAACGAATGCTCCACATGCGGGTTTCACATGCCACCAACTCCACATTCACAGGCAACTTCAGCGCCACAGCCGTTTTCAGATAGCCCCCAATGCAAAGGCTCTAGACGCAAATATTGGTGTGAGAGCTAATTCAATGAAGGAAACACTGCATGTTGGTGAAGGGCATATTGAAGAAGGATCAGCCGAGTGGTTCTTGTGGGAGAACAACTCCATTTGGCTCACTAACTTCACACACCATCAGGCTTCCAAGCAGCTCTCAAGGAAACTCAGTTTTCACACTCTATGCTTAGTGCCCTTTGTATGGCTAGGACTGAAATGAACCTGGTAGAGCATCCCACACAAACGAATGCTCCACATGCGGGTTTCACATGCCACCAACTCCACATTCACAGGCAACATCAGCGCCACAGCCGTTTTCAGATAGCCCTCAATGCAAAGGCTCTAGACGCAAATATTGGTGTGAGAGCTAATTCAATCAAGGAAACACTGCATGTTGGTGAAGGGCATATTGAAGAAGGATCAGCCGAGTGGTTCTTGTGGGAGAACAACTCCATTTGGCTCACTAACTTCACGCACCATCAGGCTTCCAAGCAGCTCTCAAGGAAACTCAGTTTTCACACTCTATGCTTAGTGCCCTTTGTATGGCGAGGACTGAAATGAACCTGGTAGAGCATCCCACACAAACGAATGCTCCACATGCGGGTTTCACATGCCACCAACTCCACATTCACAGGCAACTTCAGCGCCACAGCCGTTTTCAGATAGCCCTCAATGCAAAGGCTCTAAACGCAAATATTGGTGTGAGAGCTAATTAAATCAAGGAATCACTGCATGTTGGTGAAGGGCATATTGAAGAAGGATCAGCCGAGTGGTTCTTGTGGGAGAACAACTCCATTTGGCTCACTAACTTCACACACCATCAGGCTTCCAAGCAGCTCTCAAGGAAACTCAGTTTTCACACTCTATGCTTAGTGCCCTTTGAGTGCATTATCTAGGAATGAACCTGGTAGAGCATGCCACACAAACGAATGCTCCACATGCGGGTTACACATGCCACCAACTCGACATTCACAGGCAACTTCAGCGCCACAGCCGTTTTCAGATAGCCCTCAATGCAAAGGCTCTAGACGCAAATATTGGTGTGAGAGCTAATTCAATCAAGGAAACACTGCATGTTGGTGAAGGGCATATTGAAGAAGGATCAGCTGAGTGGTTCTTGTGGGAGAACAACTCCATTTGGCTCACTAACTTCACACACCATCAGGCTTCCAAGCAGCTCTCAAGGAAACTCAGTTTTCACACTCTATGCTTAGTGCTCTTTGTGTGCCCAGGACTGACATGAAGCTTGGTCAGCATCCCACAGAAACGAATGCTTCACATGCGGGTTTCACATGCCACCAACTCCACATTCACAGGCAACTTCAGCGCCACAGCCGTTTTCAGATAGCCCTCAATGCAAAGGCTCTAGACGCAAATATTGGTGTGAGAGCTAATTCAATCAAGGAAACACTGCATGTTGGTGAAGGGCATATTGAAGAAGGATCAGCTGAGTGGTTCTTGTGGGAGAACAACTCCATTTGGCTCACTAACTTCACACACCATCAGGCTTCCAAGCAGCTCTCAAGGAAACTCAGTTTTCACACTCTATGCTTAGTGATCTTTGTGTGCCCAGGACTGAAATGAATCTTGGTCAGCATCCCACACAAACGAATGCTCCACATGCGGGTTTCACATGCCACCAACTCCACATTCACAGGCAACTTCAGCGCCACAGCCGTTTTCAGATAGCCCTCAATGCAAAGGCTCTAGACGCAAATATTGGTGTGAGAGCTAATTCAATCAAGGAAATACTGCATGTTGGTGAAGGGCATATTGAAGAAGGATCAGCCGAGTGGTTCTTGTGGGAGAACAACTCCATTTGGCTCACTAACTTCACACACCATCAGGCTTCCAAGCAGCTCTCAAGGAAACTCAGTTTTCACATTCTATGCTTAGTGCCCTTTGTATGGCTAGGACTGAAATGAACCTGGTAGAGCATCCCACACAAACGAATGCTCCACATGCGGGTTTCACATGCCACCAACTCCACATTCACAGGCAACTTCAGCGCCACAGCCGTTTTCAGATAGCCCTCAATGCAAAGACTCTAGACGCAAATATTGGTGTGAGAGCTAATTCAATCAAGGAAACACTGCATGTTGGTGAAGGACATATTGAAGAAGGATCAGCCGAGTGGTTCTTGTGGGAGAACAACTCCATTTGGCTCACTAACTTCACACACCATCAGGCTTCCAAGCAGCTCTCAAGGAAACTCAGTTTTCACACTCTATGCTTAGTGCCCTTTGAGTGCATTATCTAGAAATGAACCTGGTAGAGCATCCCACACAAACGAATGCTCCACATGCGGGTTTCACATGCCACCAACTCCACATTCACAGGCAACATCAGCGCCACAGCCGTTTTCAGATAGCCCTCAATGCAAAGGCTCTAGACGCAAATATTGGTGTGAGAGCTAATTCAATCAAGGAAACACTGCATGTTGGTGAAGGGCATATTGAAGAAGGATCAGCCGAGTGGTTCTTGTGGGAGAACAACTCCATTTGGCTCACTAACTTCACGCACCATCAGGCTTCCAAGCAGCTCTCAAGGAAACTCAGTTTTCACACTCTATGCTTAGTGCCCTTTGTATGGCGAGGACTGAAATGAACCTGGTAGAGCATCCCACACAAACGAATGCTCCACATGCGGGTTTCACATGCCACCAACTCCACATTCACAGGCAACTTCAGCGCCACAGCCGTTTTCAGATAGCCCTCAATGCAAAGGCTCTAAACGCAAATATTGGTGTGAGAGCTAATTCAATCAAGGAAACACTGCATGTTGGTGAAGGGCATATTGAAGAAGGATCAGCCGAGTGGTTCTTGTGGGAGAACAACTCCATTTGGCTCACTAACTTCACACACCATCAGGCTTCCAAGCAGCTCTCAAGGAAACTCAGTTTTCACACTCTATGCTTAGTGCCCTTTGAGTGCATTATCTAGGAATGAACCTGGTAGAGCATGCCACACAAACGAATGCTCCACATGCGGGTTTCACATGCCACCAACTCCACATTCACAGGCAACTTCAGCGCCACAGCCGTTTTCAGATAGCCCTCAATGCAAAGGCTCTAGACGCAAATATTGGTATGAGAGCTAATTCAATCCAGGAAACACTGCATGTTGGTGAAGGGCATATTGAAGAAGGATCAGCCGAGTGGTTCTTGTGGGAGAACAACTCCATTTGGCTCACTAACTTCACACACCATCAGGCTTCCAAGCAGCTCTCAAGGAAACTCAGTTTTCACACTCTATGCTTAGTGCCCTTTGAGTGCATTATCTAGGAATGAACCTGGTAGAGCATCCCACACAAACGAATGCTCCACATGCGGGTTTCACATGCCACCAACTCCACATTCACAGGCAACTTCAGCGCCACAGCCGTTTTCAGATAGCCCTCAATGCAAAGGCTCTAGACGCAAATATTGGTGTGAGAGCTAATTCAAGCAAGGAAACACTGCATGTTGGTGAAGGGCATATTGAAGAAGGATCAGCTGAGTGGTTCTTGTGGGAGAACAACTCCATTTGGCTCACTAACTTCACACACCATCAGGCTTCCAATCAGCTCTCAAGGAAACTCAGTTTTCACACTCTATGCTTAGTGATCTTTGTGTGCCCAGGACTGAAATGAAGCTTGGTCAGCATCCCACACAAACGAATGCTTCACATGCGGGTTTCACATGCCACCAACTCCACATTCACAGGCAACTTCAGCGCCACAGCCGTTTTCAGATAGCCCTCAATGCAAAGGCTCTAGACGCAAATATTGGTGTGAGAGCTAATTCAATCAAGGAAACACTGCATGTTGGTGAAGGGCATATTGAAGAAGGATCAGCTGAGTGGTTCTTGTGGGAGAACAACTCCATTTGGCTCACTAACTTCACACACCATCAGGCTTCCAAGCAGCTCTCAAGGAAACTCAGTTTTCACACTCTATGCTTAGTGATCTTTGTGTGCCCAGGACTGAAATGAATCTTGGTCAGCATCCCACACAAACGAATGCTCCACATGCGGGTTTCACATGCCACCAACTCCACATTCACAGGCAACTTCAGCGCCACAGCCGTTTTCAGATAGCCCTCAATGCAAAGGCTCTAGACGCAAATATTGGTGTGAGAGCTAATTCAATCAAGGAAATACTGCATGTTGGTGAAGGGCATATTGAAGAAGGATCAGCCGAGTGGTTCTTGTGGGAGAACAACTCCATTTGGCTCACTAACTTCACACACCATCAGGCTTCCAAGCAGCTCTCAAGGAAACTCAGTTTTCACATTCTATGCTTAGTGCCCTTTGTATGGCTAGGACTGAAATGAACCTGGTAGAGCATCCCACACAAACGAATGCTCCACATGCGGGTTTCACATGCCACCAACTCCACATTCACAGGCAACTTCAGCGCCACATCCGTTTTCAGATAGCCCTCAATGCAAAGGCTCTAGACGCAAATATTGGTGTGAGAGCTAATTCAATCAAGGAAACACTGCATGTTGGTGAAGGGCATATTGAAGAAGGATCAGCCGAGTGGTTCTTGTGGGAGAACAACTCCATTTGGCTCACTAACTTCACACACCATCAGGCTTCCAAGCAGCTCTCAAGGAAACTCAGTTTTCACACTCTATGCTTAGTGCCCTTTGTATGCCTAGGATTGAAATGAACCTGGTAGAGCATCCCACACAAACGAATGCTCCACATGCGGGTTTCACATGCCACCAACTCCACATTCACAGGCAACTTCAGCGCCACAGCCGTTTTCAGATAGCCCTCAATGCAAAGGCTCTAGACGCAAATATTGGTGTGAGAGCTAATTCAATCAAGGAAACACTGCATGTTGGTGAAGGGCATATTGAAGAAGGATCAGCCGAGTGGTTCTTGTGGGAGAACAACTCCATTTGGCTCACTAACTTCACACACCATCAGGCTTCCAAGCAGCTCTCAAGGAAACTCAGTTTTCACACTCTATGCTTAGTGCTCTTTGTGAGCCGAGGACTGAAATGAAACTTGGTCAGCATCCCACACAAACGAATGCTCCACATGCGGGTTTCACATGCCACCAACTCCACATTCACAGGCAACTTCAGCGCCACAGCCGTTTTCAGATAGCCCTCAATGCAAAGGCTCTAGACGCAAATATTGGTGTGAGAGCTAATTCAATCAAGGAAACACTGCATGTTGGTGAAGGGCATATTGAAGAAGGATCAGCCGAGTGGTTCTTGTGGGAGAACAACTCCATTTGGCTCACTAACTTCACACACCATCAGGCTTCCAAGCAGCTCTCAAGGAAACTCAGTTTTCACACTCTATGCTTAGTGCCCTTTGAGTGCATTATCTAGGAATGAACCTGGTAGAGCATCCCACACAAACGAATGCTCCACATGCGGGTTTCACATGCCACCAACTCCACATTCACAGGCAACTTCAGCGCCACAGCCGTTTTCAGATAGCCCTCAATGCAAAGGCTCTAGACGCAAATATTGGTGTGAGAGCTAATTCAATCAAGGAAACACTGCATGTTGGTGAAGGGCATATTGAAGAAGGATCAGCCGAGTGGTTCTTGTGGGAGAACAACTCTATTTGGCTCACTAACTTCACACACCATCAGGCTTCCAAGCAGCTCTCAAGGAAACTCAGTTTTCACACTCTATGCTTAGTGCTCTTTGTGTGCCCAGGACTGACATGAAGCTTGGTCAGCATCCCACAGAAACGGATGCTCCACATGCGGGTTTCACATGCCACCAACTCCACATTCACAGGCAACTTCAGCGCCACAGCCGTTTTCAGATAGCCCTCAATGCAAAGGCTCCAGACGCAAATATTGGTGTGAGAGCTAATTCAATGAAGGAAACACTGCATGTTGGTGAAGGGCATATTGAAGAAGGATCAGCCGAGTGGTTCTTGTGGGAGAACAACTCCATTTGGCTCACTAACTTCACACACCATCAGGCTTATAAGCAGCTCTCAAGGAAACTCAGTTTTCACACTCTATGCTTAGTGCCCTTTGTATGGCTAGGACTGAAATGAACCTGGTAGAGCATCCCACAAAAACGAATGCTCCACATGCGGGTTTCACATGCCACCAACTCCACATTCACAGGCAACTTCAGCGCCACAGCCGTTTTCAGATAGCCCTCAATGCAAAGGCTCTAGACGCAAATATTGGTGTGAGAGCTAATTCAATCAAGGAAACACTGCATGTTGGTGAAGGGCATATTGAAGAAGGATCAGCCGAGTGGTTCTTGTGGGAGAACAACTCCATTTGGCTCACTAACTTCACACACCATCAGGCTTCCAAGCAGCTCTCAAGGAAACTCAGTTTTCACACTCTATGCTTAGTGCCCTTTGTATGGCGAGGACTGAAATGAACCTGGTAGAGCATCCCACACAAACGAATGCTCCACATGCGGGTTTCACATGCCACCAACTCCACATTCACAGGCAACTTCAGCGCCACAGCCGTTTTCAGATAGCCCTCAATGCAAAGGCTCTAGACGCAAATATTGGTGTGAGAGCTAATTCAATCAAGGAAACACTGCATGTTGGTGAAGGGCATATTGAAGAAGGATCAGCCGAGTGGTTCTTGTGGGAGAACAACTCCATTTGGCTCACTAACTTCACACACCATCAGGCTTCCAAGCAGCTCTCAAGGAAACTCAGTTTTCACACTCTATGCTTAGTGCCCTTTGTGTGCCCAGGACTGAAATGAAACTTGGTCAGCATCCCACACAAACGAATGCTCCACATGCGGGTTTCACATGCCACCAACTCCACATTCACAGGCAACTTCAGCGCCACAGCCGTTTTCAGATAGCCCTCAATGCAAAGGCTCTAGACGCAAATATTGGTGTGAGAGCTAATTCAATCAAGGAAACACTGCATGTTGGTGAAGGGCATATTGAAGAAGGATGAGCCGAGTGGTTCTTGTGGGAGAACAACTCCATTTGGCTCACTAACTTCACACACCATCAGGCTTCCAAGCAGCTCTCAAGGAAACTCAGTTTTCACACTCTATGCTTAGTGCCCTTTGAGTGCGTTATCTAGGAATGAACCTGGTAGAGCATCCCACACAAACGAATGCTCCACATGCGGGTTTCACATGCCACCAACTCCACATTCACAGGCAACTTCAGCGCCACAGCCGTTTTCAGATAGCCCTCAATGCAAAGGCTCTAGACGCAAATATTGGTGTGAGAGCTAATTCAATCAAGGAAACAGTGCCTGTTGGTGAAGGGCATATTGAAGAAGGATCAGCCGAGTGGTTCTTGTGGGAGAACAACTCCATTTGGCTCACTAACTTCACACACCATCAGGCTTCCAAGCAGCTCTCAAGGAAACTCAGTTTTCACACTCTATGCTTAGTGCCCTTTGAGTGCATTATCTAGGAATGAACCTGGTAGAGCATCCCACACAAACGAATGCTCCACATGCGGGTTTCACATGCCACCAACTCCACATTCACAGGCAACTTCAGCGCCACAGCCGTTTTCAGATAGCCCTCAATGCAAAGGCTCTAGACGCAAATATTGGTGTGAGAGCTAATTCAATCCAGGAAACACTGCATGTTGGTGAAGGGCATATTGAAGAACTATCAGCCGAGTGGTTCTTGTGGGAGAACAACTCCATTTGGCTCACTAACTTCACACAACATCAGGCTTCCAAGCAGCTCTCATAGAAACTCAGTTTTCACACTCTATGCTTAGTGCCCTTTGAGTGCATTATCTAGGAATGAACCTGGTAGAGCATCCCACACAAACGAATGCTCCACATGCGGTTTTCACATGCCACCAACTCCACATTCACAGGCAACTTCAGCGCCACAGCCGTTTTCAGATAGCCCTCAATGCAAAGGCTCTAGACGCAAATATTGGTGTGAGAGCTAATTCAATCAAGGAAACACTGCATGTTGGTGAAGGGCATATTGAAGAAGGATCAGCCGAGTGGTTCTTGTGGGAGAACAAATCCATTTGGCTCACTAACTTCACACACCATCAGGCTTCCAAGCAGCTCTCAAGGAAACTCAGTTTTCACACTCTATGCTTAATGCCCTTTGTATGGCTAGGACTGAAATGAACCTGGTAGAGCATCCCACACAAACGAATGCTCCACATGCGGGTTTCACATGCCACCAACTCCACATTCACAGGCAACTTCAGCGCCATAGCCTTTTTCAGATAGCCCTCAATGCAAAGGCTCTAGACGCAAATATTGGTGTGAGAGCTAATTCAATCAAGGAAACACTGCATGTTGGTGAAGGGCATATTGAAGAAGGATCAGCTGAGTGGTTCTTGTGGGAGAACAACTCCATTTGGCTCACTAACTTCACACACCATCAGGCTTCCAAGCAGCTCTCAAGGAAACTCAGTTTTCACACTCTATGCTTAGTGATCTTTGTGTGCCCAGGAATGAAATGAATCTTGGTCAGCATCCCACACAAACGAATGCTCCACATGCGGGTTTCACATGCCACCAACTCCACATTCACAGGCAACTTCAGCGCCACAGCCGTTTTCAGATAGCCCTCAATGCAAAGGCTCTAGACGCAAATATTGGTGTGAGAGCTAATTCAATCAAGGAAACACTGCATGTTGGTGAAGGGCATATTGAAGAAGGATCAGCCGAGTGGTTCTTGTGGGAGAACAACTCCATTTGGCTCACTAACTTCACACACCATCAGGCTTCCAAGCAGCTCTCAAGGAAACTCAGTTTTCACACTCTATGCTTAGTGCTCTTTGTGTGCCCAGGACTGAAATGAAACTTGGTCAGCATCCCACACAAACGAATGCTCCACATGCGGGTTTCACATGCCACCAACTCCACATTCACAGGCAACTTCAGTGCCACAGCCGTTTTCAGATAGCCCTCAATGCAAAGGCTCTAGACGCAAATATTGGTGTGAGAGCTAATTCAATCAAGGAAACACTGCATGTTGGTGAAGGGCATATTGAAGAAGGATCAGCCGAGTGGTTCTTGTGGGAGAACAACTCCATTTGGCTCACTAACTTCACACACCATCAGGCTTCCAAGCAGCTCTCAAGGAAACTCAGTTTTCACACTCTATGCTTAGTGCCCTTTGTATGGCTAGGACTGAAATGAACCTGGTAGAGCATCCCACACAAACGAATGCTCCACATGCGGTTTTCACATGCCACCAACTCCACATTCACAGGCAACTTCAGCGCCATAGCCGATTTCAGATAGCCCTCAATGCAAAGGCTCTAGACGCAAATATTGGTGTGAGAGCTAATTCAATCAAGGAAACACTGCATGTTGGTGAAGGGCATATTGAAGAAGGATCAGCCGAGTGGTTCTTGTGGGAGAACAACTCCATTTGGCTCACTAACTTCACACACCATCAGGCTTCCAAGCAGCTCTCAAGGAAACTCAGTTTTCACACTCTATGCTTAGTGCCCTTTGAGTGCATTATCTAGGAATGAACCTGGTAGAGCATCCCACACAAACGAATGCTCCACATGCGGGTTTCACATGCCACCAACTCCACATTCACAGGCAACTTCAGCGCCACAGCCGTTTTCAGATAGCCCTCAATGCAAAGGCTCTAGACGCAAATATTGGTGTGAGAGCTGATTCAATCAAGGAAACACTGCATGTTGGTGAAGGGCATATTGAAGAAGGATCAGCCGAGTGGTTCTTGTGGGAGAACAACTCCATTTGGCTCACTAACTTCACACACCATCAGGCTTCCAAGCAGCTCTCAAGGAAACTCAGTTTTCACATTCTATGCTTAGTGCCCTTTGTATGGCTAGGACTGAAATGAACCTGGTAGAGCATCCCACACAAACGAATGCTCCACATGCGGGTTTCACATGCCACCAACTCCACATTCACAGGCAACTTCAGCGCCACATCCGTTTTCAGATAGCCCTCAATGCAAAGGCTCTAGACGCAAATATTGGTGTGAGAGCTAATTCAATCAAGGAAACACTGCATGTTGGTGAAGGGCATATTGAAGAAGGATCAGCCGAGTGGTTCTTGTGGGAGAACAACTCCATTTGGCTCACTAACTTCACACACCATCAGGCTTCCAAGCAGCTCTCAAGGAAACTCAGTTTTCACATTCTATGCTTAGTGCCCTTTGTATGGCTAGGACTGAAATGAACCTGGTAGAGCATCCCACACAAACGAATGCTCCACATGCGGGTTTCACATGCCACCAACTCCACATTCACAGGCAACTTCAGCGCCATAGCCTTTTTCAGATAGCCCTCAATGCAAAGGCTCTAGACGCAAATATTGGTGTGAGAGCTAATTCAATCAAGGAAACACTGCATGTTGGTGAAGGGCATATTGAAGAAGGATCAGCTGAGTGGTTCTTGTGGGAGAACAACTCCATTTGGCTCACTAACTTCACACACCATCAGGCTTCCAAGCAGCTCTCAAGGAAACTCAGTTTTCACACTCTATGCTTAGTGATCTTTGTGTGCCCAGGAATGAAATGAATCTTGGTCAGCATCCCACACAAACGAATGCTCCACATGCGGGTTTCACATGCCACCAACTCCACATTCACAGGCAACTTCAGCGCCACAGCCGTTTTCAGATAGCCCTCAATGCAAAGGCTCTAGACGCAAATATTGGTGTGAGAGCTAATTCAATCAAGGAAACACTGCATGTTGGTGAAGGGCATATTGAAGAAGGATCAGCCGAGTGGTTCTTGTGGGAGAACAACTCCATTTGGCTCACTAACTTCACACACCATCAGGCTTCCAAGCAGCTCTCAAGGAAACTCAGTTTTCACACTCTATGCTTAGTGCTCTTTGTGTGCCCAGGACTGAAATGAAACTTGGTCAGCATCCCACACAAACGAATGCTCCACATGCGGGTTTCACATGCCACCAACTCCACATTCACAGGCAACTTCAGCGCCACAGCCGTTTTCAGATAGCCCTCAATGCAAAGGCTCTAGACGCAAATATTGGTGTGAGAGCTAATTCAATCAAGGAAACACTGCATGTTGGTGAAGGGCATATTGAAGAAGGATCAGCCGAGTGGTTCTTGTGGGAGAACAACTCCATTTGGCTCACTAACTTCACACACCATCAGGCTTCCAAGCAGCTCTCAAGGAAACTCAGTTTTCACACTCTATGCTTAGTGCCCTTTGTATGGCTAGGACTGAAATGAACCTGGTAGAGCATCCCACACAAACGAATGCTCCACATGCGGTTTTCACATGCCACCAACTCCACATTCACAGGCAACTTCAGCGCCATAGCCGTTTTCAGATAGCCCTCAATGCAAAGGCTCTAGACGCAAATATTGGTGTGAGAGCTAATTCAATCAAGGAAACACTGCATGTTGGTGAAGGGCATATTGAAGAAGGATCAGCCGAGTGGTTCTTGTGGGAGAACAACTCCATTTGGCTCACTAACTTCACACACCATCAGGCTTCCAAGCAGCTCTCAAGGAAACTCAGTTTTCACACTCTATGCTTAGTGCTCTTTGTGTGCCCAGGACTGAAATGAAGCTTGGTCAGCATCCCACACAAACGAATGCTCCACATGCGGGTTTCACATGCCACCAACTCCACATTCACAGGCAACTTCAGCGCCACAGCCGTTTTCAGATAGCCCTCAATGCAAAGGCTCTAGACGCAAATATTGGTGTGAGAGCTAATTCAATCAAGGAAACACTGCATGTTGGTGAAGGGCATATTGAAGAAGGATCAGCCGAGTGGTTCTTGTGGGAGAACAACTCCATTTGGCTCACTAACTTCACACACCATCAGGCTTCCAAGCAGCTCTCAAGGAAACTCAGTTTTCACACTCTATGCCTAGTGCCCTTTGAGTGCATTATCTAGGAATGAACCTGGTAGAGCATCCCACACAAACGAATGCTCCACATGCGGGTTTCACATGCCACCAACTCCACATTCACAGGCAACTTCAGCGCCATAGCCTTTTTCAGATAGCCCTCAATGCAAAGGCTCTAGACGCAAATATTGGTGTGAGAGCTAATTCAATCAAGGAAACACTGCATGTTGGTGAAGGGCATATTGAAGAAGGATCAGCTGAGTGGTTCTTGTGGGAGAACAACTCCATTTGGCTCACTAACTTCACACACCATCAGGCTTCCAAGCAGCTCTCAAGGAAACTCAGTTTTCACACTCTATGCTTAGTGATCTTTGTGTGCCCAGGAATGAAATGAATCTTGGTCAGCATCCCACACAAACGAATGCTCCACATGCGGGTTTCACATGCCACCAACTCCACATTCACAGGCAACTTCAGCGCCACAGCCGTTTTCAGATAGCCCTCAATGCAAAGGCTCTAGACGCAAATATTGGTGTGAGAGCTAATTCAATCAAGGAAACACTGCATGTTGGTGAAGGGCATATTGAAGAAGGATCAGCCGAGTGGTTCTTGTGGGAGAACAACTCCATTTGGCTCACTAACTTCACACACCATCAGGCTTCCAAGCAGCTCTCAAGGAAACTCAGTTTTCACACTCTATGCTTAGTGCTCTTTGTGTGCCCAGGACTGAAATGAAACTTGGTCAGCATCCCACACAAACGAATGCTCCACATGCGGGTTTCACATGCCACCAACTCCACATTCACAGGCAACTTCAGCGCCACAGCCGTTTTCAGATAGCCCTCAATGCAAAGGCTCTAGACGCAAATATTGGTGTGAGAGCTAATTCAATCAAGGAAACACTGCATGTTGGTGAAGGGCATATTGAAGAAGGATCAGCCGAGTGGTTCTTGTGGGAGAACAACTCCATTTGGCTCACTAACTTCACACACCATCAGGCTTCCAAGCAGCTCTCAAGGAAACTCAGTTTTCACACTCTATGCTTAGTGCCCTTTGTATGGCTAGGACTGAAATGAACCTGGTAGAGCATCCCACACAAACGAATGCTCCACATGCGGTTTTCACATGCCACCAACTCCACATTCACAGGCAACTTCAGCGCCATAGCCGTTTTCAGATAGCCCTCAATGCAAAGGCTCTAGACGCAAATATTGGTGTGAGAGCTAATTCAATCAAGGAAACACTGCATGTTGGTGAAGGGCATATTGAAGAAGGATCAGCCGAGTGGTTCTTGTGGGAGAACAACTCCATTTGGCTCACTAACTTCACACACCATCAGGCTTCCAAGCAGCTCTCAAGGAAACTCAGTTTTCACACTCTATGCTTAGTGCTCTTTGTGTGCCCAGGACTGAAATGAAGCTTGGTCAGCATCCCACACAAACGAATGCTCCACATGCGGGTTTCACATGCCACCAACTCCACATTCACAGGCAACTTCAGCGCCACAGCCGTTTTCAGATAGCCCTCAATGCAAAGGCTCTAGACGCAAATATTGGTGTGAGAGCTAATTCAATCAAGGAAACACTGCATGTTGGTGAAGGGCATATTGAAGAAGGATCAGCCGAGTGGTTCTTGTGGGAGAACAACTCCATTTGGCTCACTAACTTCACACACCATCAGGCTTCCAAGCAGCTCTCAAGGAAACTCAGTTTTCACACTCTATGCTTAGTGCCCTTTGTATGGCTAGGACTGAAATGAACCTGGTAGAGCATCCCACACAAACGAATGCTCCACATGCGGGTTTCACATGCCACCAACTCCACATTCACAGGCAACTTCAGCGCCACAGCCGTTTTCAGATAGCCCTCAATGCAAAGGCTCTAGACGCAAATATTGGTGTGAGAGCTAATTCAATCAAGGAAACACTGCATGTTGGTGAAGGGCATATTGAAGAAGGATCAGCCGAGTGGTTCTTGTGGGAGAACAACTCCATTTGGCTCACTAACTTCACACACCATCAGGCTTCCAAGCAGCTCTCAAGGAAACTCAGTTTTCACACTCTATGCTTAGTGCTCTTTGTGAGCCCAGGACAGAAATGAATCTTGGTCAGCATCCCACACAAACGAATGCTCCACATGCGGGTTTCACATGCCACCAACTCCACATTCACAGGCAACTTCAGCGCCACAGCCGTTTTCAGATAGCCCTCAATGCAAACGCTCTAGACGCAAATATTGGTGTGAGAGCTAATTCAATCAAGGAAACACTGCATGTTGGTGAAGGGCATATTGAAGAAGGATCAGCCGAGTGGTTCTTGTGGGAGAACAACTCCTTTTGGCTCACTAACTTCACACACCATCAGGCTTCCAAGCAGCTCTCAAGGAAACTCAGTTTTCACACTCTATGCTTAGTGCCCTTTGAGTGCATTATCTAGGAATGAACCTGGTAGAGCATCCCACACAAACGAATGCTCCACATGCGGGTTTCACATGCCAGCAACTCCACATTCACAGGCAACTTCAGCGCCACAGCCGTTTTCAGATAGCCCTCAATGCAAAGGCTCTAGACGCAAATATTGGTGTGAGAGCTAATTCAATCAAGGAAACACTGCATGTTGGTGAAGGGCATATTGAAGAAGGATCAGCCGAGTGGTTCTTGTGGGAGAACAACTCCATTTGGCTCACTAACTTCACACACCATCAGGCTTCCAAGCAGCTCTCAAGGAAACTCAGTTTTCACACTCTATGTTTAGTGCCCTTTGTATGGCGAGGACTGAAATGAACCTGGTAGAGCATCCCACACAAACGAATGCTCCACATGCGGGTTTCACATGCCACCAACTCCACATTCACAGGCAACTTCAGCGCCACAGCCGTTTTCAGATAGCCCTCAATGCAAAGGCTCTAGACGCAAATATTGGTGTGAGAGCTAATTCAATCAAGGAAACACTGCATGTTGGTGAAGGGCATATTGAAGAAGGATCAGCCGAGTGGTTCTTGTGGGAGAACAACTCCATTTGGCTCACTAACTTCACACACCATCAGGCTTCCAAGCAGCTCTCAAGGAAACTCAGTTTTCACACTCTATGCTTAGTGCCCTTTGAGTGCATTATCTAGGAATGAACCTGGTAGAGCATCCCACACAAACGAATGCTCCACATGCGGGTTTCACATGCCACCAACTCCACATTCACAGGCAACTTCAGCGCCACAGCCGTTTTCAGATAGCCCTCAATGCAAAGGCTCTAGACGCAAATATTGGTGTGAGAGCTAATTCAATCAAGGAAACACTGCATGTTGGTGAAGGGCATATTGAAGAAGGATCAGCCGAGTGGTTCTTGTGGGAGAACAACTCCTTTTGGCTCACTAACTTCACACACCATCAGGCTTCCAAGCAGCTCTCAAGGAAACTCAGTTTTCACACTCTATGCTTAGTGCCCTTTGAGTGCATTATCTAGGAATGAACCTGGTAGAGCATCCCACACAAACGAATGCTCCACATGCGGGTTTCACATGCCACCAACTCCACATTCACAGGCAACTTCAGCGCCACAGCCGTTTTCAGATAGCCCTCAATGCAAAGGCTCTAGACGCAAATATTGGTGTGAGAGCTAATTCAATCAAGGAAACACTGCATGTTGGTGAAGGGCATATTGAAGAAGGAACAGCCGAGTGGTTCTTGTGGGAGAACAACTCCATTTGGCTCACTAACTTCACACACCATCAGGCTTCCAAGCAGCTCTCAAGGAAACTCAGTTTTCACACTCTATGCTTAGTGCCCTTTGTATGGCGAGGACTGAAATGAACCTGGTAGAGCATCCCACACAAACGAATGCTCCACATGCGGGTTTCACATGCCACCAACTCCACATTCACAGGCAACTTCAGCGCCACAGCCGTTTTCAGATAGCCCTCAATGCAAAGGCTCTAGACGCAAATATTGGTGTGAGAGCTAATTCAATCAAGGAAACACTGCATGTTGGTGAAGGGCATATTGAAGAAGGATCAGCCGAGTGGTTCTTGTGGGAGAACAACTCCATTTGGCTCACTAACTTCACACACCATCAGGCTTCCAAGCAGCTCTCAAGGAAACTCAGTTTTCACACTCTATGCTTAGTGCCCTTTGAGTGCATTATCTAGGAATGAACCTGGTAGAGCATCCCACACAAACGAATGCTCCACATGCGGGTTTCACATGCCACCAACTCCACATTCACAGGCAACTTCAGCGCCACAGCCGTTTTCAGATAGCCCTCAATGCAAAGGCTCTAGACGCAAATATTGGTGTGAGAGCTTATTCAATCAAGGAAACACTGCTTGTTGGTGAAGGGCATATTGAAGAAGGATCAGCCGAGTGGTTCTTGTGGGAGAACAACTCCATTTGGCTCACTAACTTCACACACCATCAGGCTTCCAAGCAGCTGTCAAGGAAACTCAGTTTTCACACTCTATGCTTAGTGCTCTTTGTGTGCCCAGGACTGAAATGAAACTTGGTCAGCATCCCACACAAACGAATGCTCCACATGCGGGTTTCACATGCCACCAACTCCACATTCACAGGCAACTTCAGCGCCACAGCCGTTTTCAGATAGCCCTCAATGCAAAGGCTCTAGACGCAAATATTGGTGTGAGAGCTAATTCAATCAAGGAAACACTGCATGTTGGTGAAGGGCATATTGAAGAAGGATCAGCCGAGTGGTTCTTGTGGGAGAACAACTCCATTTGGCTCACTAACTTCACACACCATCAGGCTTCCAAGCAGCTCTCAAGGAAACTCAGTTTTCACACTCTATGCTTAGTGCCCTTTGTATGGCTAGGACTGAAATGAACCTGGTAGAGCATCCCACACAAACGAATGCTCCACATGCGGGTTTCACATGCCACCAACTCCACATTCACAGGCAACTTCAGCGCCACAGCCGTTTTCAGATAGCCCTCAATGCAAAGGCTCTAGACGCAAATATTGGTGTGAGAGCTAATTCAATCCAGGAAACACTGCATGTTGGTGAAGGGCATATTGAAGAAGGATCAGCCGAGTGGTTCTTGTGGGAGAACAACTCCATTTGGCTCACTAACTTCACACACCATCAGGCTTCCAAGCAGCTCTCAAGGAAACTCAGTTTTCACACTCTATGCTTAGTGCTCTTTGTGAGCCCAGGACTGAAATGAAACTTGGTCAGCATCCCACACAAACGAATGCTCCACATGCGGGTTTCACATGCCACCAACTCCACATTCACAGGCAACTTCAGCGCCACAGCCGTTTTCAGATAGCCCTCAATGCAAAGGCTCTAGACGCAAATATTGGTGTGAGAGCTAATTCAATCAAGGAAACACTGCATGTTGGTGAAGGGCATATTGAAGAAGGATCAGCCGAGTGGTTCTTGTGGGAGAACAACTCCATTTGGCTCACTAACTTCACACACCATCAGGCTTCCAAGCAGCTCTCAAGGAAACTCAGTTTTCACACTCTATGCTTAGTGCCCTTTGAGTGCATTATCTAGGAATGAACCTGGTAGAGCATCCCACACAAACGAATGCTCCACATGCGGGTTTCACATGCCACCAACTCCACATTCACAGGCAACTTCAGCGCCACAGCCGTTTTCAGATAGCCCTCAATGCAAAGGCTCTAGACGCAAATATTGGTGTGAGAGCTAATTCAATCAAGGAAACACTGCATGTTGGTGAAGGGCATATTGAAGAAGGATCAGCCGAGTGGTTCTTGTGGGAGAACAACTCCATTTGGCTCACTAACTTCACACACCATCAGGCTTCCAAGCAGCTCTCAAGGAAACTCAGTTTTCACACTCTATGCTTAGTGCTCTTTGTGTGCCCAGGACTGAAAAGAAGCTTGGTCAGCATCCCACACAAACGAATGCTCCACATGCGGGTTTCACATGCCACCAACTCCACATTCACAGGCAACTTCAGCGCCACAGCCGTTTTCAGATAGCCCTCAATGCAAAGGCTCTAGACGCAAATATTGGTGTGAGAGCTAATTCAATCAAGGAAACACTGCATGTTGGTGAAGGGCATATTGAAGAAGGATCAGCCGAGTGGTTCTTGTGGGAGAACAACTCCATTTGGCTCACTAACTTCACACACCATCAGGCTTCCAAGCAGCTCTCAAGGAAACTCAGTTTTCACACTCTATGCTTAGTGCCCTTTGTATGGCTAGGACTGAAATGAACCTGGTAGAGCATCCCACACAAACGAATGCTCCACATGCGGGTTTCACATGCCACCAACTCCACATTCACAGGCAACTTCAGCGCCACAGCCGTTTTCAGATAGCCCTCAATGCAAAGGCTCTAGACGCAAATATTGGTGTGAGAGCTAATTCAATCAAGGAAACACTGCATGTTGGTGAAGGGCATATTGAAGAAGGATCAGCCGAGTGGTTCTTGTGGGAGAACAACTCCATTTGGCTCACTAACTTCACACACCATCAGGCTTCCAAGCAGCTCTCAAGGAAACTCAGTTTTCACACTCTATGCTTAGTGCTCTTTGTGAGCCCAGGACATAAATGAATCTTGGTCAGCATCCCACACAAACGAATGCTCCACATGCGGGTTTCACATGCCACCAACTCCACATTCACAGGCAACTTCAGCGCCACAGCCGTTTTCAGATAGCCCTCAATGCAAAGGCTCTAGACGCAAATATTGGTGTGAGAGCTAATTCAATCAAGGAAACACTGCATGTTGGTGAAGGGCATATTGAAGAAGGATCAGCCGAGTGGTTCTTGTGGGAGAACAACTCCTTTTGGCTCACTAACTTCACACACCATCACGCTTCCAAGCAGCTCTCAAGGAAACTCAGTTTTCACACTCTATGCTTAGTGCTCTTTGAGTGCATTATCTAGGAATGAACCTGGTAGAGCATCCCACACAAACGAATGCTCCACATGCGGGTTTCACATGCCACCAACTCCACATTCACAGGCAACTTCAGCGCCACAGCCGTTTTCAGATAGTCCTCAATGCAAAGGCTCTAGACGCAAATATTGGTGTGAGAGCTAATTCAATCAAGGAAACACTGCATGTTGGTGAAGGGCATATTGAAGAAGGATCAGCCGAGTGGTTCTTGTGGGAGAACAACTCCATTTGGTTCACTAACTTCACACACCATCAGGCTTCCAAGCAGCTGTCAAGGAAACTCAGTTTTCACACTCTATGCTTAGTGCCCTTTGTATGGCGAGGACTGAAATGAACCTGGTAGAGCATCCCACACAAACGAATGCTCCACATGCGGGTTTCACATGCCACCAACTCCACATTCACAGGCAACTTCAGCGCCACAGCCGTTTTCAGATAGCCCTCAATGCAAAGGCTCTAGACGCAAATATTGGTGTGAGAGCTAATTCAATCAAGGAAACACTGCATGTTGGTGAAGGGCATATTGAAGAAGGATCAGCCGAGTGGTTCTTGTGGGAGAACAACTCCATTTGGCTCACTAACTTCACACACCATCAGGCTTCCAAGCAGCTCTCAAGGAAACTCAGTTTTCACACTCTATGCTTAGTGCCCTTTGAGTGCATTATCTAGGAATGAACCTGGTAGAGCATCCCACACAAACGAATGCTCCACATGAGGGTTTCACATGCCACCAACTCCACATTCACAGGCAACTTCAGCGCCACAGCCGTTTTCAGATAGCCCTCAATGCAAAGGCTCTAGACGCAAATATTGGTGTGAGAGCTAATTCAATCAAGGAAACACTGCATGTTGGTGAAGGTCATATTGAAGAAGGATCAGCTGAGTGGTTCTTGTGGGAGAACAACTCCATTTGGCTCACTAACTTCACACACCATCAGGCTTCCAAGCAGCTCTCAAGGAAACTCAGTTTTCACATTCTATGCTTAGTGCCCTTTGTATGGTTAGGACTGAAATGACCCTGGTAGAGCATCCCACACAAACGAATGCTCCACATGCGGGTTTCACATGCCACCAACTCCACATTCACAGGCAACTTCAGCGCCACAGCCGTTTTCAGATAGCCCTCAATGCAAAGGCTCTAGACGCAAATATTGGTGTGAGAGCTAATTCAATCAAGGAAACACTGCATGTTGGTGAAGGGCATATTGAAGAAGGATCAGCCGAGTGGTTCTTGTGGGAGAACAACTCCATTTGGCTCACTAACTTCACACACCATCAGGCTTCCAAGCAGCTCTCAAGGAAACTCAGTTTTCACACTCTATGCTTAGTGCTCTTTGTGTGCCCAGGACTGAAATGAAACTTGGTCAGCATCCCACACAAACGAATGCTCCACATGCGGGTTTCACATGCCACCAACTCCACATTCACAGGCAACTTCAGCGCCACAGCCGTTTTCAGATAGCCCTCAATGCAAAGGCTCTAGACGCAAATATTGGTGTGAGAGCTAATTCAATCAAGGAAACACTGCATGTTGGTGAAGGGCATATTGAAGAAGGATCAGCCGAGTGGTTCTTGTGGGAGAACAACTCCATTTGGCTCACTAACTTCACACACCATCAGGCTTCCAAGCAGCTCTCAAGGAAACTCAGTTTTCACACTCTATGCTTAGTGCTCTTTGTGTGCCCAGGACTGAAATGAAGCTTGGTCAGCATCCCACACAAACGAATGCTCCACATGCGGGTTTCACATGCCACCAACTCCACATTCACAGGCAACTTCAGCGCCACAGCCGTTTTCAGATAGCCCTCAATGCAAAGGCTCTAGACGCAAATATTGGTGTGAGAGCTAATTCAATCAAGGAAACACTGCATGTTGGTGAAGGGCATATTGAAGAAGGATCAGCCGAGTGGTTCTTGTGGGAGAACAACTCCATTTGGCTCACTAACTTCACACACCATCAGGCTTCCAAGCAGCTCTCAAGGAAACTCAGTTTTCACACTCTATGCTTAGTGCTCTTTGTGAGCCCAGGACGGAAATGAATCTTGGTCAGCATCCCACACAAACGAATGCTCCACATGCGGGTTTCACATGCCACCAACTCCACATTCACAGGCAACTTCAGCGCCACAGCCGTTTTCAGATAGCCCTCAATGCAAAGGCTCTAGACGCAAATATTGGTGTGAGAGCTAATTCAATCAAGGAAACACTGCATGTTGGTGAAGGGCATATTGAAGAAGGATCAGCCGAGTGGTTCTTGTGGGAGAACAACTCCTTTTGGCTCACTAACTTCACACACCATCAGGCTTCCAAGCAGCTCTCAAGGAAACTCAGTTTTCACACTCTATGCTTAGTGCCCTTTGAGTGCATTATCTAGGAATGAACCTGGTAGAGCATCCCACACAAACGAATGCTCCACATGCGGGTTTCACATGCCACCAACTCCACATTCACAGGCAACTTCAGCGCCACAGCCGTTTTCAGATAGCCCTCAATGCAAAGGCTCTAGACGCAAATATTGGTGTGAGAGCTAATTCAATCAAGGAAACACTGCATGTTGGTGAAGGGCATATTGAAGAAGGATCAGCCGAGTGGTTCTTGTGGGAGAACAACTCCATTTGGCTCACTAACTTCACACACCATCAGGCTTCCAAGCAGCTCTCAAGGAAACTCAGTTTTCACACTCTATGCTTAGTGCCCTTTGTATGGCGAGGACTGAAATGAACCTGGTAGAGCATCCCACACAAACGAATGCTCCACATGCGGGTTTCACATGCCACCAACTCCACATTCACAGGCAACTTCAGCGCCACAGCCGTTTTCAGATAGCCCTCAATGCAAAGGCTCTAGACGCAAATATTGGTGTGAGAGCTAATTCAATCAAGGAAACACTGCATGTTGGTGAAGGGCATATTGAAGAAGGATCAGCCGAGTGGTTCTTGTGGGAGAACAACTCCATTTGGCTCACTAACTTCACACACCATCAGGCTTCCAAGCAGCTCTCAAGGAAACTCAGTTTTTACACTCTATGCTTAGTGCCCTTTGAGTGCATTATCTAGGAATGAACCTGGTAGAGCATCCCACACAAACGAATGCTCCACATGCGGGTTTCACATGCCACCAACTCCACATTCACAGGCAACTTCAGCGCCACAGCCGTTTTCAGATAGCCCTCAATGCAAAGGCTCTAGACGCAAATATTGGTGTGAGAGCTAATTCAATCAAGGAAACACTGCATGTTGGTGAAGGTCATATTGAAGAAGGATCAGCTGAGTGGTTCTTGTGGGAGAACAACTCCATTTGGCTCACTAACTTCACACACCATCAGGCTTCCAAGCAGCTCTCAAGGAAACTCAGTTTTCACATTCTATGCTTAGTGCCCTTTGTATGGTTAGGACTGAAATGACCCTGGTAGAGCATCCCACACAAACGAATGCTCCACATGCGGGTTTCACATGCCACCAACTCCACATTCACAGGCAACTTCAGCGCCACAGCCGTTTTCAGATAGCCCTCAATGCAAAGGCTCTAGACGCAAATATTGGTGTGAGAGCTAATTCAATCAAGGAAACACTGCATGTTGGTGAAGGGCATATTGAAGAAGGATCAGCCGAGTGGTTCTTGTGGGAGAACAACTCCATTTGGCTCACTAACTTCACACACCATCAGGCTTCCAAGCAGCTCTCAAGGAAACTCAGTTTTCACACTCTATGCTTAGTGCTCTTTGTGTGCCCAGGACTGAAATGAAACTTGGTCAGCATCCCACACAAACGAATGCTCCACATGCGGGTTTCACATGCCACCAACTCCACATTCACAGGCAACTTCAGCGCCACAGCCGTTTTCAGATAGCCCTCAATGCAAAGGCTCTAGACGCAAATATTGGTGTGAGAGCTAATTCAATCAAGGAAACACTGCATGTTGGTGAAGGGCATATTGAAGAAGGATCAGCCGAGTGGTTCTTTTGGGAGAACAACTCCATTTGGCTCACTAACTTCACACACCATCAGGCTTCCAAGCAGCTCTCAAGGAAACTCAGTTTTCACACTCTATGCTTAGTGCTCTTTGTGAGCCCAGGACTGAAATGAAACTTGGTCAGCATCCCACACAAACGAATGCTCCACATGCGGGTTTCACATGTCACCAACTCCACATTCACAGGCAACTTCAGTGCCACAGCCGTTTTCAGATAGCCCTCAATGCAAAGGCTCTAGACGCAAATATTGGTGTGAGAGCTAATTCAATCAAGGAAACACTGCATGTTGGTGAAGGGCATATTGAAGAAGGATCAGCCGAGTGGTTCTTGTGGGAGAACAACTCCATTTGGCTCACTAACTTCACACACCATCAGGCTTCCAAGCAGCTCTCAAGGAAACTCAGTTTTCACACTCTATGCTTAGTGCCCTTTGAGTGCATTATCTAGGAATGAACCTGGTAGAGCATCCCACACAAACGAATGCTCCACATGCGGGTTTCACATGCCACCAACTCCACATTCACAGGCAACATCAGCGCCACAGCCGTTTTCAGATAGCCCTCAATGCAAAGGCTCTAGACGCAAATATTGGTGTGAGAGCTAATTCAATCAAGGAAACACTGCATGTTGGTGAAGGGCATATTGAAGAAGGATCAGCCGAGTGGTTCTTGTGGGAGAACAACTCCATTTGGCTCACTAACTTCACGCACCATCAGGCTTCCAAGCAGCTCTCAAGGAAACTCAGTTTTCACACTCTATGCTTAGTGCCCTTTGTATGGCGAGGACTGAAATGAACCTCGTAGAGCATCCCACACAAACGCATGCTCCACATGCGGGTTTCACATGCCACCAACTCCACATTCACAGGCAACTTCAGCGCCACAGCCGTTTTCAGATAGCCCTCAATGCAAAGGCTCTAGACGCAAATATTGGTGTGAGAGCTAATTCAATCAAGGAAACACTGCATGTTGGTGAAGGGCATATTGAAGAAGGAAGAGCCGAGTGGTTCTTGTGGGAGAACAACTCTATTTGGCTCACTAACTTCACACACCATCAGGCTTCCAAGCAGCTCTCAAGGAAACTCAGTTTTCACACTCTATGCTTAGTGCCCTTTGAGTGCATTATCTAGGAATGAACCTGGTAGAGCATCCCACACAAACGAATGCTCCACATGCGTGTTTCACATGCCACCAACTCCACATTCACAGGCAACTTCAGCGCCACAGCCGTTTTCAGATAGCCCTCAATGCAAAGGCTCTAGACGCAAATATTGGTGTGAGAGCTAATTCAATCAAGGAAACAGTGCATGTTGGTGAAGGGCATATTGAAGAAGGATCAGCCGAGTGGTTCTTGTGGGAGAACAACTCCATTTGGCTCACTAACTTCACACACCATCAGGCTTCCAAGCAGCTCTCAAGGAAACTCAGTTTTCACACTCTATGCTTAGTGCTCTTTGTGAGCCCAGGACTGAAATGAAACTTGGTCAGCATCCCACACAAACGAATGCTCCACATGCGGGTTTCACATGTCACCAACTCCACATTCACAGGCAACTTCAGCGCCACAGCCGTTTTCAGATAGCCCTCAATGCAAAGGCTCTAGACGCAAATATTGGTGTGAGAGCTAATTCAATCAAGGAAACACTGCATGTTGGTGAAGGGCATATTGAAGAAGGATCAGCCGAGTGGTTCTTGTGGGAGAACAACTCCATTTGGCTCACTAACTTCACACACCATCAGGCTTCCAAGCAGCTCTCAAGGAAACTCAGTTTTCACACTCTATGCTTAGTGCCCTTTGAGTGCATTATCTAGGAATGAACCTGGTAGAGCATCCCACACAAACGAATGCTCCACATGCGGGTTTCACATGCCACCAACTCCACATTCACAGGCAACTTCAGCGCCACAGCCGTTTTCAGATAGCCCTCAATGCAAAGGCTCTAGACGCAAATATTGGTGTGAGAGCTAATTCAATCAAGGAAACAGTGCATGTTGGTGAAGGGCATATTGAAGAAGGAAGAGCCGAGTGGTTCTTGTGGGAGAACAACTCTATTTGGCTCACTAACTTCACACACCATCAGGCTTCCAAGCAGCTCTCAAGGAAACTCAGTTTTCACACTCTATGCTTAGTGCTCTTTGTGTGCCCAGGACTGACATGAAGCTTGGTCAGCATCCCACACAAACGGATGCTCCACATGCGGGTTTCACATGCCACCAACTCCACATTCACAGGCAACTTCAGCGCCACAGCCGTTTTCAGATAGCCCTCAATGCAAAGGCTCTAGACGCAAATATTGGTGTGAGAGCTAATTCAATCCAGGAAACACTGCATGTTGGTGAAGGGCATATTGAAGAAGGATCAGCCGAGTGGTTCTTGTGGGAGAACAACTCCATTTGGCTCACTAACTTCACACACCATCAGGCTTCCAAGCAGCTCTCAAGGAAACTCAGTTTTCACACTCTATGCTTAGTGCTCTTTGTGAGCCCAGGACTGAAATGAAACTTGGTCAGCATCCCACACAAACGAATGCTCCACATGCGGGTTTCACATGTCACCAACTCCACATTCACAGGCAACTTCAGCGCCACAGCCGTTTTCAGATAGCCCTCAATGCAAAGGCTCTAGACGCAAATATTGGTGTGAGAGCTAATTCAATCAAGGAAACACTGCATGTTGGTGAAGGGCATATTGAAGAAGGATCAGCCGAGTGGTTCTTGTGGGAGAACAACTCCATTTGGCTCACTAACTTCACACACCATCAGGCTTCCAAGCAGCTCTCAAGGAAACTCAGTTTTCACACTCTATGCTTAGTGCCCTTTGAGTGCATTATCTAGGAATGAACCTGGTAGAGCATCCCACACAAACGAATGCTCCACATGCGGGTTTCACATGCCACCAACTCCACATTCACAGGCAACTTCAGCGCCACAGCCGTTTTCAGATAGCCCTCAATGCAAAGGCTCTAGACGCAAATATTGGTGTGAGAGCTAATTCAATCAAGGAAACACTGCATGTTGGTGAAGGGCATATTGAAGAAGGAAGAGCCGAGTGGTTCTTGTGGGAGAACAACTCTATTTGGCTCACTAACTTCACACACCATCAGGCTTCCAAGCAGCTCTCAAGGAAACTCAGTTTTCACACTCTATGCTTAGTGCTCTTTGTGTGCCCAGGACTGAAATGAAGCTTGGTCAGCATCCCACAGAAACGGATGCTCCACATGCGGGTTTCACATGCCACCAACTCCACATTCACAGGCAACTTCAGCGCCACAGCCGTTTTCAGATAGCCCTCAATGCAAAGGCTCTAGACGCAAATATTGGTGTGAGAGCTAATTCAATCAAGGAAACACTGCATGTTGGTGAAGGTCATATTGAAGAAGGATCAGCCGAGTGGTTCTTGTGGGAGAACAACTCCATTTGGCTCACTAACTTCACACACCATCAGGCTTCCAAGCAGCTCTCAAGGAAACTCAGTTTTCACACTCTATGCTTAGTGCCCTTTGTATGGCTAGGACTGAAATGAACCTGGTAGAGCATCCCACACAAACGACTGCTCCACATGCGGGTTTCACATGCCACCAACTCCACATTCACAGGCAACTTCAGCGCCACAGCCGTTTTCAGATAGCCCTCAATGCAAAGGCTCTAGACGCAAATGTTGGTGTGAGAGCTAATTCAATCCAGGAAACAGTGCATGTTGGTGAAGGGCATATTGAAGAAGGAAGAGCCGAGTGGTTCTTGTGGGAGAACAACTCCATTTGGCTCACTAACTTCACGCACCATCAGGCTTCCAAGCAGCTCTCAAGGAAACTCAGTTTTCACACTCTATGCTTAGTGCCCTTTGAGTGCATTATCTAGGAATGAACCTGGTAGAGCATCCCACACAAACGAATGCTCCACATGCGGGTTTCACATGCCACCAACTCCACATTCACAGGCAACATCAGCGCCACAGCCGTTTTCAGATAGCCCTCAATGCAAAGGCTCTAGACGCAAATATTGGTGTGAGAGCTAATTCAATCAAGGAAACACTGCATGTTGGTGAAGGGCATATTGAAGAAGGATCAGCCGAGTGGTTCTTGTGGGAGAACAACTCCATTTGGCTCACTAACTTCACGCACCATCAGGCTTCCAAGCAGCTCTCAAGGAAACTCAGTTTTCACACTCTATGCTTAGTGCCCTTTGTATGGCGAGGACTGAAATGAACCTCGTAGAGCATCCCACACAAACGCATGCTCCACATGCGGGTTTCACATGCCACCAACTCCACATTCACAGGCAACTTCAGCGCCACAGCCGTTTTCAGATAGCCCTCAATGCAAAGGCTCTAGACGCAAATATTGGTGTGAGAGCTAATTCAATCAAGGAAACACTGCATGTTGGTGAAGGGCATATTGAAGAAGGATCAGCCGTGTGGTTCTTGTGGGAGAACAACTCCATTTGGCTCACTAACTTCACACACCATCAGGCTTCCAAGCAGCTCTCAAGGAAACTCAGTTTTCACACTCTATGCTTAGTGCTCTTTGAGTGCATTATCTAGGAATGAACCTGGTAGAGCATCCCACACAAACGAATGCTCCACATGCGGGTTTCACATGCCACCAACTCCACATTCACAGGCAACATCAGCGCCACAGCCGTTTTCAGATAGCCCTCAATGCAAAGGCTCTAGACGCAAATATTGGTGTGAGAGCTAATTCAATCAAGGAAACACTGCATGTTGGTGAAGGGCATATTGAAGAAGGATCAGCCGAGTGGTTCTTGTGGGAGAACAACTCCATTTGGCTCACTAACTTCACGCACCATCAGGCTTCCAAGCAGCTCTCAAGGAAACTCAGTTTTCACACTCTATGCTTAGTGCCCTTTGTATGGCGAGGACTGAAATGAACCTGGTAGAGCATCCCACACAAACGAATGCTCCACATGCGGGTTTCACATGCCACCAACTCCACATTCACAGGCAACTTCAGCGCCACAGCCGTTTTCAGATAGCCCTCAATGCAAAGGCTCTAGAAGCAAATATTGGTGTGAGAGCTAATTCAATCAAGGAAACACTGCATGTTGGTGAAGGGCATATTGAAGAAGGATCAGCCGAGTGGTTCTTGTGGGAGAACAACTCCATTTGGCTCACTAACTTCACACACCATCAGGCTTCCAAGCAGCTCTCAAGGAAACTCAGTTTTCACACTCTATGCTTAGTGCCCTTTGAGTGCATTATCTAGGAATGAACCTGGTAGAGCATCCCACACAAACGAATGCTCCACATGCGGGTTTCACATGCCACCAACTCCACATTCACAGGCAACTTCAGCGCCACAGCCGTTTTCAGATAGCCCTCAATGCAAAGGCTCTAGACGCAAATATTGGTGTGAGAGCTAATTCAATCAAGGAAACACTGCATGTTGGTGAAGGGCATATTGAAGAAGGATCAGCCGAGTGGTTCTTGTGGGAGAACAACTCCATTTGGCTCACTAACTTCACACACCATCAGGCTTCCAAGCAGCTCTCAAGGAAACTCAGTTTTCACACTCTATGCTTAGTGCCCTTTGTATGGCTAGGACTGAAATGAACCTGGTAGAGCATCCCACACAAACGAATGCTCCACATGCGGGTTTCACATGCCACCAACTCCACATTCACAGGCAACTTCAGCGCCACAGCCGTTTTCAGATAGCCCTCAATGCAAAGGCTCTAGACGCAAATATTGGTGTGAGAGCTAATTCAATCAAGGAAACACTGCATGTTGGTGAAGGGCATATTGAAGAAGGATCAGCCGAGTGGTTCTTGTGGGAGAACAACTCCATTTGGCTCACTAACTTCACACACCATCAGGCTTCCAAGCAGCTCTCAAGGAAACTCAGTTTTCACACTCTATGCTTAGTGCCCTTTGTATGGCTAGGACTGAAATGAACCTGGTAGAGCATCCCACAAAAACGAATGTTCCACATGCGGGTTTCACATGCCACCAACTCCACATTCACAGGCAACTTCAGCGCCACAGCCGTTTTCAGATAGCCCTCAATGCAAAGGCTCTACACGCAAATATTGGTGTGAGAGCTAATTCAATCCAGGAAACACTGCATGTTGGTGAAGGGCATATTGAAGAAGGATCAGCCGAGTGGTTCTTGTGGGAGAACAACTCCATTTGGCTCACTAACTTCACACACCATCAGGCTTCCAAGCAGCTCTCAAGGAAACTCAGTTTTCACACTCTATGCTTAGTGCCCTTTGAGTGCATTATCTAGGAATGAACCTGGTAGAGCATCCCACACAAACGAATGCTCCACATGCGGGTTTCACATGCCACCAACTCCACATTCACAGGCAACATCAGCGCCACAGCCGTTTTCAGATAGCCCTCAATGCAAAGGCTCTAGACGCAAATATTGGTGTGAGAGCTAATTCAATCAAGGAAACACTGCATGTTGGTGAAGGGCATATTGAAGAAGGATCAGCCGAGTGGTTCTTGTGGGAGAACAACTCCATTTGGCTCACTAACTTCACGCACCATCAGGCTTCCAAGCAGCTCTCAAGGAAACTCAGTTTTCACACTCTATGCTTAGTGCCCTTTGTATGGCGAGGACTGAAATGAACCTGGTAGAGCATCCCACACAAACGAATGCTCCACATGCGGGTTTCACATGCCACCAACTCCACATTCACAGGCAACTTCAGCGCCACAGCCGTTTTCAGATAGCCCTCAATGCAAAGGCTCTAGACGCAAATATTGGTGTGAGAAATAATTCAATCAAGGAAACACTGCATGTTGGTGAAGGGCATATTGAAGAAGGATCAGCCGTGTGGTTCTTGTGGGAGAACAACTCCATTTGGCTCACTAACTTCACACACCATCAGGCTTCCAAGCAGCTCTCAAGGAAACTCAGTTTTCACACTCTATGCTTAGTGCTCTTTGAGTGCATTATCTAGGAATGAACCTGGTAGAGCATCCCACACAAACGAATGCTCCACATGCGGGTTTCACATGCCACCAACTCCACATTCACAGGCAACATCAGCGCCACAGCCGTTTTCAGATAGCCCTCAATGCAAAGGCTCTAGACGCAAATATTGGTGTGAGAGCTAATTCAATCAAGGAAACACTGCATGTTGGTGAAGGGCATATTGAAGAAGGATCAGCCGAGTGGTTCTTGTGGGAGAACAACTCCATTTGGCTCACTAACTTCACGCACCATCAGGCTTCCAAGCAGCTCTCAAGGAAACTCAGTTTTCACACTCTATGCTTAGTGCCCTTTGTATGGCGAGGACTGAAATGAACCTGGTAGAGCATCCCACACAAACGAATGCTCCACATGCGGGTTTCACATGCCACCAACTCCACATTCACAGGCAACTTCAGCGCCACAGCCGTTTTCAGATAGCCCTCAATGCAAAGGCTCTAGACGCAAATATTGGTGTGAGAGCTAATTCAATCAAGGAAACACTGCATGTTGGTGAAGGGCATATTGAAGAAGGATCAGCCGAGTGGTTCTTGTGGGAGAACAACTCCATTTGGCTCACTAACTTCACACACCATCAGGCTTCCAAGCAGCTCTCAAGGAAACTCAGTTTTCACACTCTATGCTTAGTGCTCTTTGTGAGCCCAGGACGGAAATGAATCTTGGTCAGCATCCCACACAAACGAATGCTCCACATGCGGGTTTCACATGCCACCAACTCCACATTCACAGGCAACTTCAGCGCCACAGCCGTTTTCAGATAGCCCTCAATGCAAAGGCTCTAGACGCAAATATTGGTGTGAGAGCTAATTCAATCAAGGAAACACTGCATGTTGGTGAAGGGCATATTGAAGAAGGATCAGCCGAGTGGTTCTTGTGGGAGAACAACTCCATTTGGCTCACTAACTTCACACACCATCAGGCTTCCAAGCAGCTCTCAAGGAAACTCAGTTTTCACACTCTATGCTTAGTGCCCTTTGAGTGCATTATCTAGGAATGAACCTGGTAGAGCATCCCACACAAACGAATGCTCCACATGTGGGTTTCACATGCCACCAACTCCACATTCACAGGCAACTTCAGCGCCACAGCCGTTTTCAGATAGCCCTCAATGCAAAGGCTCTAGACGCAAATATTGGTGTGAGAGCTAATTCAATCAAGGAAACACTGCATGTTGGTGAAGGGCATATTGAAGAAGGATCAGCTGAGTGGTTCTTGTGGGAGAACAACTCCATTTGGCTCACTAACTTCACACACCATCAGGCTTCCAAGCAGCTCTCAAGGAAACTCAGTTTTCACATTCTATGCTTAGTGCCCTTTGTATGGTTAGGACTGAAATGAACCTGGTAGAGCATCCCACACAAACGAATGCTCCACATGCGGGTTTCACATGCCACCAACTCCACATTCACAGGCAACTTCAGCGCCACATCCGTTTTCAGATAGCCCTCAATGCAAAGGCTCTAGACGCAAATATTGGTGTGAGAGCTAATTCAATCAAGGAAACACTGCATGTTGGTGAAGGGCATATTGAAGAAGGATCAGCCGAGTGGTTCTTGTGGGAGAACAACTCCATTTGGCTCACTAACTTCACACACCATCAGGCTTCCAAGCAGCTCTCAAGGAAACTCAGTTTTCACACTCTATGCTTAGTGCCCTTTGAGTGCATTATCTAGGAATGAACCTGGTAGAGCATCCCACACAAACGAATGCTCCACATGCGGGTTTCACATGCCACCAACTCCACATTCACAGGCAACTTCAGCGCCACAGCCGTTTTCAGATAGCCCTCAATGCAAAGGCTCTAGACGCAAATATTGGTGTGAGAGCTAATTCAATCAAGGAAACACTGCATGTTGGTGAAGGGCATATTGAAGAAGGATCAGCCGAGTGGTTCTTGTGGGAGAACAACTCCATTTGGCTCACTAACTTCACACACCATCAGGCTTCCAAGCAGCTCTCAAGGAAACTCAGTTTTCACACTCTATGCTTAGTGCCCTTTGTATGGCTAGGACTGAAATGAACCTGGTAGAGCATCCCACACAAACGAATGCTCCACATGCGGGTTTCACATGCCACCAACTCCACATTCACAGGCAACTTCAGCGCCACAGCCGTTTTCAGATAGCCCTCAATGCAAAGGCTCTAGACGCAAATATTGGTGTGAGAGCTAATTCAATCAAGGAAACACTGCATGTTGGTGAAGGGCATATTGAAGAAGGATCAGCTGAGTGGTTCTTGTGGGAGAACAACTCCATTTGGCTCACTAACTTCACACACCATCAGGCTTCCAAGCAGCTCTCAAGGAAACTCAGTTTTCACACTCTATGCTTAGTGCCCTTTGTATGGCTAGGACTGAAATGAACCTGGTAGAGCATCCCACATAAACGAATGCTCCACATGCGGGTTTCACATGCCACCAACTCCACATTCACAGGCAACTTCAGCGCCACATCCGTTTTCAGATAGCCCTCAATGCAAAGGCTCTAGACGCAAATATTGGTGTGAGAGCTAATTCAATCAAGGAAACACTGCATGTTGGTGAAGGGCATATTGAAGAAGGATCAGCCGAGTGGTTCTTGTGGGAGAACAACTCCATTTGGATCACTAACTTCACACACCATCAGGCTTCCAAGCAGCTCTCAAGGAAACTCAGTTTTCACACTCTATGCTTAGTGCCCTATGTATGGCTAGGACTGAAATGAACCTGGTAGAGCATCCCACACAAACGAATGCTCCACATGCGGGTTTCACATGCCACCAACTCCACATTCACAGGCAACTTCAGCGCCACAGCCGTTTTCAGATAGCCCTCAATGCAAAGGCTCTAGACGCAAATATTGGTGTGAGAGCTAATTCAATCCAGGAAACACTGCATGTTGGTGAAGGGCATATTGAAGAAGGATCAGCCGAGTGGTTCTTGTGGGAGAACAACTCCATTTGGCTCACTAACTTCACACACCATCAGGCTTCCAAGCAGCTCTCAAGGAAACTCAGTTTTCACACTCTATGCTTAGTGCCCTTTGTGAGCCCAGGACGGAAATGAATCTTGGTCAGCATCCCACACAAACGAATGCTCCACATGCGGGTTTCACATGCCACCAACTCCACATTCACAGGCAACTTCAGCGCCACAGCCGTTTTCAGATAGCCCTCAATGCAAAGGCTCTAGACGCAAATATTGGTGTGAGAGCTAATTCAATCAAGGAAACACTGCATGTTGGTGAAGGGCATATTGAAGAAGGATCAGCCGAGTGGTTCTTGTGGGAGAACAACTCCATTTGGCTCACTAACTTCACACACCATCAGGCTTCCAAGCAGCTCTCAAGGAAACTCAGTTTTCACACTCTATGCTTAGTGCCCTTTGAGTGCATTATCTAGGAATGAACCTGGTAGAGCATCCCACACAAACGAATGCTCCACATGTGGGTTTCACATGCCACCAACTCCACATTCACAGGCAACTTCAGCGCCACAGCCGTTTTCAGATAGCCCTCAATGCAAAGGCTCTAGACGCAAATATTGGTGTGAGAGCTAATTCAATCAAGGAAACACTGCATGTTGGTGAAGGGCATATTGAAGAAGGATCAGCTGAGTGGTTCTTGTGGGAGAACAACTCCATTTGGCTCACTAACTTCACACACCATCAGGCTTCCAAGCAGCTCTCAAGGAAACTCAGTTTTCACATTCTATGCTTAGTGCCCTTTGTATGGTTAGGACTGAAATGAACCTGGTAGAGCATCCCACACAAACGAATGCTCCACATGCGGGTTTCACATGCCACCAACTCCACATTCACAGGCAACTTCAGCGCCACATCCGTTTTCAGATAGCCCTCAATGCAAAGGCTCTAGACGCAAATATTGGTGTGAGAGCTAATTCAATCAAGGAAACACTGCATGTTGGTGAAGGGCATATTGAAGAAGGATCAGCCGAGTGGTTCTTGTGGGAGAACAACTCCATTTTGCTCACTAACTTCACACACCATCAGGCTTCCAAGCAGCTCTCAAGGAAACTCAGTTTTCACACTCTATGCTTAGTGCCCTTTGTGTGCCCAGGACTGAAATGAAACTTGGTCAGCATCCCACACAAACGAATGCTCCACATGCGGGTTTCACATGCCACCAACTCCACATTCACAGGCAACTTCAGCGCCACAGCCGTTTTCAGATAGCCCTCAATGCAAAGGCTCTAGACGCAAATATTGGTGTGAGAGCTAATTCAATCAAGGAAACACTGCATGTTGGTGAAGGGCATATTGAAGAAGGATCAGCCGAGTGGTTCTTGTGGGAGAACAACTCCATTTGGCTCACTAACTTCACACACCATCAGGCTTCCAAGCAGCTCTCAAGGAAACTCAGTTTTCACACTCTATGCTTAGTGCCCTTTGTATGGCTAGGACTGAAATGAACCTGGTAGAGCATCCCACACAAACGAATGCTCCACATGCGGGTTTCACATGCCACCAACTCCACATTCACAGGCAACTTCAGCGCCACAGCCGTTTTCAGATAGCCCTCAATGCAAAGGCTCTAGACGCAAATATTGGTGTGAGAGCTAATTCAATCCAGGAAACACTGCATGTTGGTGAAGGGCATATTGAAGAAGGATCAGCTGAGTGGTTCTTGTGGGAGAACAACTCCATTTGGCTCACTAACTTCACACACCATCAGGCTTCCAAGCAGCTCTCAAGGAAACTCAGTTTTCACACTCTATGCTTAGTGCCCTTTGTATGGCTAGGACTGAAATGAACCTGGTAGAGCATCCCACATAAACGAATGCTCCACATGCGGGTTTCACATGCCACCAACTCCACATTCACAGGCAACTTCAGCGCCACATCCGTTTTCAGATAGCCCTCAATGCAAAGGCTCTAGACGCAAATATTGGTGTGAGAGCTAATTCAATCAAGGAAACACTGCATGTTGGTGAAGGGCATATTGAAGAAGGATCAGCCGAGTGGTTCTTGTGGGAGAACAACTCCATTTGGATCACTAACTTCACACACCATCAGGCTTCCAAGCAGCTCTCAAGGAAACTCAGTTTTCACACTCTATGCTTAGTGCCCTATGTATGGCTAGGACTGAAATGAACCTGGTAGAGCATCCCACACAAACGAATGCTCCACATGCGGGTTTCACATGCCACCAACTCCACATTCACAGGCAACTTCAGCGCCACAGCCGTTTTCAGATAGCCCTCAATGCAAAGGCTCTAGACGCAAATATTGGTGTGAGAGCTAATTCAATCCAGGAAACACTGCATGTTGGTGAAGGGCATATTGAAGAAGGATCAGCCGAGTGGTTCTTGTGGGAGAACAACTCCATTTGGCTCACTAACTTCACACACCATCAGGCTTCCAAGCAGCTCTCAAGGAAACTCAGTTTTCACACTCTATGCTTAGTGCCCTTTGAGTGCATTATCTAGGAATGAACCTGGTAGAGCATCCCACACAAACGAATGCTCCACATGCGGGTTTCACATGCCACCAACTCCACATTCACAGGCAACATCAGCGGCACAGCCGTTTTCAGATAGCCCTCAATGCAAAGGCTCTAGACGCAAATATTGGTGTGAGAGCTAATTCAATCAAGGAAACACTGCATGTTGGTGAAGGGCATATTGAAGAAGGATCAGCCGAGTGGTTCTTGTGGGAGAACAACTCCATTTGGCTCACTAACTTCACGCACCATCAGGCTTCCAAGCAGCTCTCAAGGAAACTCAGTTTTCACACTCTATGCTTAGTGCCCTTTGTATGGCGAGGACTGAAATGAACCTGGTAGAGCATCCCACACAAACGAATGCTCCACATGCGGGTTTCACATGCCACCAACTCCACATTCACAGGCAACATCAGCGTCACAGCCGTTTTCAGATAGCCCTCAATGCAAAGGCTCTAGACGCAAATATTGGTGTGAGAGCTAATTCAATGAAGGAAACACTGCATGTTGGTGAAGGGCATATTGAAGAAGGATCAGCCGAGTGGTTCTTGTGGGAGAACAACTCCATTTGGCTCACTAACTTCACGCACCATCAGGCTTCCAAGCAGCTCTCAAGGAAACTCAGTTTTCACACTCTATGTTTAGTGCCCTTTGTATGGCGAGGACTGAAATGAACCTGGTAGAGCATCCCACACAAACGAATGCTCCACATGCGGGTTTCACATGCCACCAACTCCACATTCACAGGCAACTTCAGCGCCACAGCCGTTTTCAGATAGCCCTCAATGCAAAGGCTCTAGAAGCAAATATTGGTGTGAGAGCTAATTCAATCAAGGAAACACTGCATGTTGGTGAAGGGCATATTGAAGAAGGATCAGCTGAGTGGTTCTTGTGGGAGAACAACTCCATTTGGCTCACTAACTTCACACACCATCAGGCTTCCAAGCAGCTCTCAAGGAAACTCAGTTTTCACACTCTATGCTTAGTGCCCTTTGAGTGCATTATCTAGGAATGAACCTGGTAGAGCATCCCACACAAACGAATGCTCCACATGCGGGTTTCACATGCCACCAACTCCACATTCACAGGCAACTTCAGCGCCACAGCCGTTTTCAGATAGCCCTCAATGCAAAGGCTCTAGACGCAAATATTGGTGTGAGAGCTAATTCAATCAAGGAAACACTGCATGTTGGTGAAGGGCATATTGAAGAAGGAAGAGCCGAGTGGTTCTTGTGGAGAACAACTCCATTTGGCTCACTAACTTCACACACCATCAGGCTTCCAAGCAGCTCTCAAGGAAACTCAGTTTTCACACTCTATGCTTAGTGCCCTTTGTATGGCTAGGACTGAAATGAACCTGGTAGAGCATCCCACACAAACGAATGCTCCACATGCGGGTTTCACATGCCACCAACTCCACATTCACAGGCAACTTCAGCGCCACAGCCGTTTTCAGATAGCCCTCAATGCAAAGGCTCTAGACGCAAATATTGGTGTGAGAGCTAATTCAATCAAGGAAACACTGCATGTTGGTGAAGGGCATATTGAAGAAGGATCAGCTGAGTGGTTCTTGTGGGAGAACAACTCCATTTGGCTCACTAACTTCACACACCATCAGGCTTCCAAGCAGCTCTCAAGGAAACTCAGTTTTCACACTCTATGCTTAGTGCCCTTTGTATGGCTAGGACTGAAATGAACCTGGTAGAGCATCCCACATAAACGAATGCTCCACATGCGGGTTTCACATGCCACCAACTCCACATTCACAGGCAACTTCAGCGCCACATCCGTTTTCAGATAGCCCTCAATGCAAAGGCTCTAGACGCAAATATTGGTGTGAGAGCTAATTCAATCAAGGAAACACTGCATGTTGGTGAAGGGCATATTGAAGAAGGATCAGCCGAGTGGTTCTTGTGGGAGAACAACTCCATTTGGATCACTAACTTCACACACCATCAGGCTTCCAAGCAGCTCTCAAGGAAACTCAGTTTTCACACTCTATGCTTAGTGCCCTTTGTATGGCTAAGACTGAAATGAACCTGTAGAGCATCCCACACAAACGAATGCTCCACATGCGGGTTTCACATGCCACCAACTCCACATTCACAGGCAACTTCAGCGCCACAGCCGTTTTCAGATAGCCCTCAATGCAAAGGCTCTAGACGCAAATATTGGTGTGAGAGCTAATTCAATCCAGGAAACACTGCATGTTGGTGAAGGGCATATTGAAGAAGGATCAGCCGAGTGGTTCTTGTGGGAGAACAACTCCATTTGGCTCACTAACTTCACACACCATCAGGCTTCCAAGCAGCTCTCAAGGAAACTCAGTTTTCACACTCTATGCTTAGTGCCCTTTGAGTGCATTATCTAGGAATGAACCTGGTAGAGCATCCCACACAAACGAATGCTCCACATGCGGGTTTCACATGCCACCAACTCCACATTCACAGGCAACATCAGCGGCACAGCCGTTTTCAGATAGCCCTCAATGCAAAGGCTCTAGAAGCAAATATTGGTGTGAGAGCTAATTCAATCAAGGAAACACTGCATGTTGGTGAAGGGCATATTGAAGAAGGATCAGCCGAGTGGTTCTTGTGGGAGAACAACTCCATTTGGCTCACTAACTTCACGCACCATCAGGCTTCCAAGCAGCTCTCAAGGAAACTCAGTTTTCACACTCTATGCTTAGTGCCCTTTGTATGGCGAGGACTGAAATGAACCTGGTAGAGCATCCCACACAAACGAATGCTCCACATGCGGGTTTCACATGCCACCAACTCCACATTCACAGGCAACATCAGCGTCACAGCCGTTTTCAGATAGCCCTCAATGCAAAGGCTCTAGACGCAAATATTGGTGTGAGAGCTAATTCAATGAAGGAAACACTGCATGTTGGTGAAGGGCATATTGAAGAAGGATCAGCCGAGTGGTTCTTGTGGGAGAACAACTCCATTTGGCTCACTAACTTCACGCACCATCAGGCTTCCAAGCAGCTCTCAAGGAAACTCAGTTTTCACACTCTATGTTTAGTGCCCTTTGTATGGCGAGGACTGAAATGAACCTGGTAGAGCATCCCACACAAACGAATGCTCCACATGCGGGTTTCACATGCCACCAACTCCACATTCACAGGCAACTTCAGCGCCACAGCCGTTTTCAGATAGCCCTCAATGCAAAGGCTCTAGAAGCAAATATTGGTGTGAGAGCTAATTCAATCAAGGAAACACTGCATGTTGGTGAAGGGCATATTGAAGAAGGATCAGCTGAGTGGTTCTTGTGGGAGAACAACTCCATTTGGCTCACTAACTTCACACACCATCAGGCTTCCAAGCAGCTCTCAAGGAAACTCAGTTTTCACACTCTATGCTTAGTGCCCTTTGAGTGCATTATCTAGGAATGAACCTGGTAGAGCATCCCACACAAACGAATGCTCCACATGCGGGTTTCACATGCCACCAACTCCACATTCACAGGCAACTTCAGCGCCACAGCCGTTTTCAGATAGCCCTCAATGCAAAGGCTCTAGACGCAAATATTGGTGTGAGAGCTAATTCAATCAAGGAAACACTGCATGTTGGTGAAGGGCATATTGAAGAAGGATCAGCCGAGTGGTTCTTGTGGGAGAACAACTCCATTTGGCTCACTAACTTCACGCACCATCAGGCTTCCAAGCAGCTCTCAAGGAAACTCAGTTTTCACACTCTATGCTTAGTGCCCTTTGTATGGCGAGGACTGAAATGAACCTGGTAGAGCATCCCACACAAACGAATGCTCCACATGCGGCTTTCACATGCCACCAACTCCACATTCACAGGCAACTTCAGCGCCACAGCCGTTTTCAGATAGCCCTCAATGCAAAGGCTCTAGACGCAAATATTGGTGTGAGAGCTAATTCAATCCAGGAAACACTGCATGTTGGTGAAGGGCATATTGAAGAAGGATCAGCCGAGTGGTTCTTGTGGGAGAACAACTCCATTTGGCTCACTAACTTCACACACCATCAGGCTTCCAAGCAGCTCTCAAGGAAAGTCAGTTTTCACACTCTATGCTTAGTGCCCTTTGAGTGCATTATCTAGGAATGAACCTGGTAGAGCATCCCACACAAACGAATGCTCCACATGCGGGTTTCACATGCCACCAACTCCACATTCACAGGCAACTTCAGCGCCACAGCCGTTTTCAGATAGCCCTCAATGCAAAGGCTCTAGACGCAAATATTGGTGTGAGAGCTAATTCAATCAAGGAAACACTGCATGTTGGTGAAGGGCATATTGAAGAAGGAAGAGCCGAGTGGTTCTTGTGGGAGAACAACTCTATTTGGCTCACTAACTTCACACACCATCAGGCTTCCAAGCAGCTCTCAAGGAAACTCAGTTTTCACACTCTATGCTTAGTGCTCTTTGTGTGCCCAGGACTGACATGAAGCTTGGTCAGCATCCCACACAAACGGATGCTCCACATGCGGGTTTCACATGCCACCAACTCCACATTCACAGGCAACTTCAGCGCCACAGCCGTTTTCAGATAGCCCTCAATGCAAAGGCTCCAGACGCAAATATTGGTGTGAGAGCTAATTCAATCCAGGAAACACTGCATGTTGGTGAAGGGCATATTGAAGAAGGATCAGCCGAGTGGTTCTTGTGGGAGAACAACTCCATTTGGCTCACTAACTTCACACACCATCAGGCTTATAAGCAGCTCTCAAGGAAACTCAGTTTTCACACTCTATGCTTAGTGAACTTTGTATGGCTAGGACTGAAATGAACCTGGTAGAGCATCCCACAAAAACGAATGCTCCGCATGCGGGTTTCACATGCCACCAACTCCACATTCACAGGCAACTTCAGCGCCACAGCCGTTTTCAGATAGCCCTCAATGCAAAGGCTCTAGACGCAAATATTGGTGTGAGAGCTAATTCAATCAAGGAAACACTGCATGTTGGTGAAGGGCATATTGAAGAAGGATCAGCCGAGTGGTTCTTGTGGGAGAACAACTCCATTTTGTTCACTAACTTCACACACCATCAGGCTTCCAAGCAGCTCTCAAGGAAACTCAGTTTTCACACTCTATGCTTAGTGCCCTTTGTATTGCTAGGACTGAAATGAACCTGGTAGAGCATCCCACACAAACGAATGCTCCACATGCGGGTTTCACATGCCACCAACTCCACATTCACAGGCAACTTCAGCGCCACAGCCGTTTTCAGATAGCCCTCAATGCAAAGGCTCTAGACGCAAATATTGGTGTGAGAGCTAATTCAATCCAGGAAACACTGCATGTTGGTGAAGGGCATATTGAAGAAGGATCAGCCGAGTGGTTCTTGTGGGAGAACAACTCCATTTGGCTCACTAACTTCACACACCATCAGGCTTCCAAGCAGCTCTCAAGGAAACTCAGTTTTCACACTCTATGCTTAGTGCCCTTTGAGTGCATTATCTAGGAATGAACCTGGTAGAGCATCCCACACAAACGAATGCTCCACATGCGGGTTTCACATGCCACCAACTCCACATTCACAGGCAACATCAGCGCCACAGCCGTTTTCAGATAGCCCTCAATGCAAAGGCTCTAGACGCAAATATTGGTGTGAGAGCTAATTCAATCAAGGAAACACTGCATGTTGGTGAAGGGCATATTGAAGAAGGATCAGCCGAGTGGTTCTTGTGGGAGAACAACTCCATTTGGCTCACTAACTTCACGCACCATCAGGCTTCCAAGCAGCTCTCAAGGAAACTCAGTTTTCACACTCTATGCTTAGTGCCCTTTGTATGGCGAGGACTGAAATGAACCTGGTAGAGCATCCCACACAAACGAATGCTCCACATGCGGGTTTCACATGCCACCAACTCCACATTCACAGGCAACATCAGCGCCACAGCCGTTTTCAGATAGCCCTCAATGCAAAGGCTCTAGACGCAAATATTGGTGTGAGAGCTAATTCAATCAAGGAAACACTGCATGTTGGTGAAGGGCATATTGAAGAAGGATCAGCCGAGTGGTTCTTGTGGGAGAACAACTCCATTTGGCTCACTAACTTCACACACCATCAGGCTTCCAAGCAGCTCTCAAGGAAACTCAGTTTTCACACTCTATGCTTAGTGCCCTTTGTATGGCTAGGACTGAAATGAACCTGGTAGAGCATCCCACACAAACGAATGCTCCACATGCGGGTTTCACATGCCACCAACTCCACATTCACAGGCAACTTCAGCGCCACAGCCGTTTTCAGATAGCCCTCAATGCAAAGGCTCTAGACGCAAATATTGGTGTGAGAGCTAATTCAATCCAGGAAACACTGCATGTTGGTGAAGGGCATATTGAAGAAGGATCAGCTGAGTGGTTCTTGTGGGAGAACAACTCCATTTGGCTCACTAACTTCACACACCATCAGGCTTCCAAGCAGCTCTCAAGGAAACTCAGTTTTCACACTCCATGCTTAGTGCCCTTTGAGTGCATTATCTAGGAATGAACCTAGTAGAGCATCCCACACAAACGAATGCTCCACATGCGGGTTTCACATGCCACCAACTCCACATTCACAGGCAACTTCAGAGCCACAGCCGTTTGCAGATAGCCCTCAATGCAAAGGCTCTAGAACGCAAATATTGGTGTGAGAGCTAATTCAATCAAGGAAACACTGCATGTTGGTGAAGGGCATATTGAAGAAGGATCAGCCGAGTGGTTCTTTTGGGAGAACAACTCCATTTGGCTCACTAACTTCACACACCATCAGGCTTCCAAGCAGCTCTCAAGGAAACTCAGTTTTCACACTCTATGCTTAGTGCTCTTTGTGTGCCCAGGACTGAAATGAAGCTTGGTCAGCATCCCACACAAACGAATGCTCCACATGCGGGTTTCACATGCCACCAACTCCACATTCACAGGCAACTTCAGCGCCACAGCCGTTTTCAGATAGCCCTCAATGCAAAGGCTCTAGAAGCAAATATTGGTGTGAGAGCTAATTCAATCAAGGAAACACTGCATGTTGGTGAAGGGCATATTGAAGAAGGATCAGCCGAGTGGTTCTTGTGGGAGAACAACTCCATTTGGCTCACTAACTTCACACACCATCAGGCTTCCAAGCAGCTCTCAAGGAAACTCAGTTTTCACACTCTATGCTTAGTGCCCTTTGAGTGCATTATCTAGGAATGAACCTGGTAGAGCATCCCACACAAACGAATGCTCCACATGCGGGTTTCACATGCCACCAACTCCACATTCACAGGCAACTTCAGCGCCACAGCCGTTTTCAGATAGCCCTCAATGCAAAGGCTCTAGACGCAAATATTGGTGTGAGAGCTAATTCAATCAAGGAAACACTGCATGTTGGTGAAGGGCATATTGAAGAAGGATCAGCTGAGTGGTTCTTGTGGGAGAACAACTCCATTTGGCTCACTAACTTCACACACCATCAGGCTTCCAAGCAGCTCTCAAGGAAACTCAGTTTTCACACTCTATGCTTAGTGATCTTTGTGTGCCCAGGACTGAAATGAAGCTTGGTCAGCATCCCACACAAACGAATGCTCCACATGCGGTTTCACATGCCACCAACTCCACATTCACAGGCAACTTCAGTGCCACAGCCGTTTTCAGATAGCCCTCAATGCAAAGGCTCTAGACGCAAATATTGGTGTGAGAGCTAATTCAATCAAGGAAATACTGCATGTTGGTGAAGGGCATATTGAAGAAGGATCAGCCGAGTGGTTCTTGTGGGAGAACAACTCCATTTGGCTCACTAACTTCACACACCATCAGGCTTATAAGCAGCTCTCAAGGAAACTCAGTTTTCACACTCTATGCTTAGTGCCCTTTGTATGGCGAGGACTGAAATGAACCTGGTAGAGCATCCCACAAAAACGAATGCTCCACATGCGGGTTTCACATGCCACCAACTGCACATTCACAGGCAACTTCAGCGCCACAGCCGTTTTCAGATAGCCCTCAATGCAAAGGCTCTAGACGCAAATATTGGTGTGAGAGCTAATTCAATCAAGGAAACACTGCATGTTGGTGAAGGGCATATTGAAGAAGGATCAGCCGAGTGGTTCTTGTGGGAGAACAACTCCATTTGGCTCACTAACTTCACACACCATCAGGCTTCCAAGCAGCTCTCAAGGAAACTCAGTTTTCACACTCTATGCTTAGTGCCCTTTGTATGGCGAGGACTGAAATGAACCTGGTAGAGCATCCCACACAAACGAATGCTCCACATGCGGGTTTCACATGCCACCAACTCCACATTCACAGGCAACTTCAGCGCCACATCCGTTTTCAGATAGCCCTCAATGCAAAGGCTCTAGACGCAAATATTGGTGTGAGAGCTAATTCAATCAAGGAAACACTGCATGTTGGTGAAGGGCATATTGAAGAAGGATCAGCCAAGTGGTTCTTGTGGGAGAACAACTCCATTTGGCTCACTAACTTCACACACCATCAGGCTTCCAAGCAGCTCTCAAGGAAACTCAGTTTTCACACTCTATGCTTAGTGCCCTTTGAGTGCATTATCTAGGAATGAACCTGGTAGAGCATCCCACACAAACGAATGCTCCACATGCGGGTTTCACATGCCACCAACTCCACATTCACAGGCAACTTCAGCGCCACAGCCGTTTTCAGATAGCCCTCAATGCAAAGGCTCTAGACGCAAATATTGGTGTGAGAGCTAATTCAATCAAGGAAACACTGCATGTTGGTGAAGGGCATATTGAAGAAGGATCAGCCGAGTGGTTCTTGTGGGAGAACAACTCCATTTGGCTCACTAACTTCACGCACCATCAGGCTTCCAAGCAGCTCTCAAGGAAACTCAGTTTTCACACTCTATGCTTAGTACCCTTTGTATGGCGAGGACTGAAATGAACCTGGTAGAGCATCCCACACAAACGAATGCTCCACATGCGGGTTTCACATGCCACCAACTCCACATTCACAGGCAACATCAGCGCCACAGCCGTTTTCAGATAGCCCTCAATGCAAAGGCTCTAGACGCAAATATTGGTGTGAGAGCTAATTCAATCAAGGAAACACTGCATGTTGGTGAAGGGCATATTGAAGAAGGATCAGCCGAGTGGTTCTTGTGGGAGAACAACTCCACTTGGCTCACTAACTTCACACACCATCAGGCTTCCAAGCAGCTCTCAAGGAAACTCAGTTTTCACACTCTATGCTTAGTGCCCTTTGTATGGCGAGGACTGAAATGAACCTGGTAGAGCATCCCACACAAACGAATGCTCCACATGCGGGTTTCACATGCCACCAACTCCACATTCACAGGCAACTTCAGCGCCACAGCCGTTTTCAGATAGCCCTCAATGCAAAGGCTCTAGACGCAAATATTGGTGTGAGAGCTAATTCAATCAAGGAAACACTGCATGTTGGTGAAGGGCATATTGAAGAAGGATCAGCA